>NC_069500.1:485509764-485727264 GCF_027579735.1 Bombina bombina
AGTAGTTAAGAGCTTTCTGGGCTAACGCCGGTTTCTAAAGCTCTTAACTACTGTACTCTAAAGTACACTAACACCCATAAACTACTTATGTACCCCTAAACCGAGGTCCCCCCACATCGCCGACACTCGAATAAATTTTTTTAACCCCTAATCTGCCGACCGCCACCTACGTTATCCTTATGTACCCCTAATCTGCTCCCCCTAACACCGCCGACCCCTGTATTATATTTATTAACCCCTAATCTGCCCCCCTCAACGTCGCCTCCATCTGCCTACACTTATTAACCCCTAATCTGCCGACCGCAAATCGCTGCCACCTACGTTATCCTTATGTACCCCTAATCTGCTGCCCCTAACACCGCCGACCCCTATATTATATTTATTAACCCCTAATCTGCCCCCCACAACGTCGCCTCCACCTGCCTACACTTATTAACCCCTAATCTGCCGACCGGACCTGAGCGCTACTATAATAAAGTTATTAACCCCTAATCCGCCTCACTAACCCTATAATAAATAGTATTAACCCCTAATCTGCCCTCCCTAACATCGCCAACACCTAACTTCAATTATTAACCCCTAATCTGCCGACCGAATCTCGCTGCTATTCTAATAAATGTATTAACCCCTAAAGCTAAGTCTAACCCTAACTCTAACACCCCCCTAAGTTAAATATAATTTAAATCTAACGAAATAAATTAACTCTCATTAAATAAATTATTCCTATTTAAAGCTAAATACTTACCTGTAAAATAAATCCTAATATAGCTACAATATAAATTATAATTATATTATAGCTATTTTAGGATTTATATTTATTTTACAGGTAACTTTGTATTTATTTTAACCAGGTACAATAGCTATTAAATAGTTAAGAACTATTTAATAGCTAAAATAGTTAAAATAATTACAAATTTACCTGTAAAAGAAATCCTAACCTAAGTTACAAATGAACACTAGACTATCAATAAATTAATTAAATAAACTACCTACAATTACCTACAATTAACCTAACACTACACTATCAATAAATTAATTAAATACAATTGCTACAAATAAATACAATTAAATAAACTAGCTAAAGTACAAAAAATAAAAAAGAACTAAGTTACAAAAAATAAAATGTGGACTCTCGATACCAGAGTTATTTTTATGGTGCGGCCAGAAAAAAGCCGGCGTTAGTTTTTCGGGTCGTTACCGACAAAACTCCAAATCTAGGCCATAGATTATACGGTATTTGAAATGTTAAATGTGTTTGTCACTTAAACCGCTACTATAATAAATGTATTAACCCCTAAATCTAACGAAATAAATTAAATCTTATTAAATACATTATTCCTATTTAAAGCTAAATACTTACCTGTAAAATAAATCCTAATATAGCTACAATATAACGAATAATTATATTGTAGCTATTTTAGGATTTATATTTATTTTACAGGCAACTTTGTATTTAATTTAACTAGGTACAATAGCTATTAAATAGTTATTAACTATTTAATAGCTACCTAGTTAAAATAATCACAAAATTACCTGTAAAATAAATCCTAACCTAAGTTACAATTAAACCTAATACTACACTATCAATAAATTAATTACCTAAACTACATACAATTACCTACAATTAAATCAACTAAACTAAATTACAAAAAAACCCCCCACTAAATTACAAAAAATAAAAAAAGATTACAAGAATTTTAAACTAATTACACCTACTCTAAGCCACCTAAAAAAATAACAAAGCCCCCCAAAATAAAAAAATGCCCTACCCTATTCTAAAATAAAAAGTTAATAGCTCTATTACCTTACCAGCACTTAAAAGGGCCTTTTGCGGGGCATGCCCCAAAGAAATCAGCTCTTTTGCCTGTAAAAAAACCCATACAATACCCCCCCCAACATTACAACCCACCACCCACATACCCCTAATCTAACCCACCCAAACCCCCCTTAAAAAACCTAACACTAAGCCCCTGAAGATCTCCCTACCTTGTATTCACCCAGCCGGGTATCACTGATCCGTCCAGAAGAGGTTCCGAAGTCTTCATCCTATCCGGCAAGAAGAGGTCCTCCAGAGGGTCCGAAGTCTTCATCCTATCCGGCAAGAAGAGGTCCTCCAGAGGGTCCAAATTCTCCATCCAGGCGGCATCTTCTATCTTCTTCCATCCGGAGCGGAGCGGGTCCATCTTGAAGCAGCCGACGCGGAGCCATCCTTCCTCACCGACGGACTAACAACGAATGAAGGTTCCTTTAAATGACGTCATCCAAGATGGCGTCCCTCGAATTCCGATTGGCTGATAGGATTCTATCAGCCAATCGGAATTAAGGTAGGAAAAATCTGATTGGCTGATTGAATCAGCCAATCAGATTCAAGTTCAATCGGATTGGCTGATCCAATCAGCCAATCAGATTGAGCTCGCATTCTATTGGCTGATCGAAACAGCCAATAGAATGCGAGCTCAATCTGATTGGCTGATCCAAGGTAGGGAGATCTTCAAGAATTTAAAATTCTTGTAATCTTTTTTTATTTTTTGTAATTTAGTGTTTGTGTTTTCATAGGGATAATGTAGGTTGCGGCAGTGTCCGGAGCGGAAGATTAGGGGTTAATAATAATAAGCAGGGGTCAGCGATAGCGGGGTCGGCAGATTAGGGGTTAATAAGTGTAAGGTTAGGGGTGTTTAGACTCGGGGTTCATGTTAGGGTGTTAGGTGCAGACTTAGAAATTGTTTCCCCATAGGAAACAATGGGGCTGCGTTAGGAGCTGAACGCTGCTTTTTTGCAGGTGTTAGGTTTTTTTTCAGCTCAAACTGCCCCATTGTTTCCTATGGGGGAATAGTGCACGAGCACGTTTTTCAAGCTGGCCGCTACCGTAAGCAACGCTGGTATTTAGAGTTGAAGTGGCGGTAAATTATGCTCTACACTCCCTTTTTGGAGCCTAACGCAGCCCTTCAGACAACTCTAAATACCAGCGTTATTTAAAAGATGCAGGGGGGAAAAAACATGCGTAGCTAACGCACCCCTTTGGCCGCAAAACTCTAAATCTAGGTGAATGTGTTCACACCCGGGGAGTTATTTAAGAGTTAGCACAATACTAAATGCAAGTCAATAGATTTTAAATAGTCACAGTCATGTGATCAGGGGGCTGTCAGAAGATGCTTAGATACAAGGTAATCACAGAGGTAAGAAGTATATTAATATAACAGTGTGGCTATGCAAAACTGGGGAATGGGTAATAAAGGGATTATCTATCTTTTAAAACAATAAAAAGTAGAATGTCCCTTTAACATTATACATATTAACAAAAGGTAAAAAGCAAATCATTATTTATATGTTGTTACTAAAAATTAAACAGTATACTTCTCTATCTCCATCTCACTCATAACCATTACAGTACTGGCCATTTATTTAACACACACACACACACACACATATATATATATATATATATATATATATATATATATATATATATATAAATTTATGCTTAAGGTTATAGTTAAAATCTCAGTTTGACCAATATTCTGAGCAAATAGGGCTGACTAATAAAAAGTGTAGAGCGGAAAAGGATACATCCTGACCTATGGCCAAAAGTTGATGATGTCATCCTCTATGTTAATACCCTGGGGTTTTTCGAGTCTGTAGGGTGAATATCCAAAAGGCCTAATCTTTAACAAGGCCTGCACCCTGTGGTTTAGGTTTTACCAAATCTATAACCATCCATGTGAACTAATGTACCTGCTGTTCATGTTGAAAAACAAAATGTTTAAACAAGCCCGAACACAGGTCACCTGTCTCTATATCATTAAGCTGTTACCTGATTCTATTAAGGGTCTCTCGTAAGGTGCACCCTACGTACTGTACATTGCATTCCGTGCAGGGGACCAAATATATTGCAAAACTTGACCTGAAGTTAGTACAATTATTCATCTTAAAAAACCTTGATTGAAAAACCTTACTCACCTGCACGTAATTACAGGCTGTACAGCTTTTGACACCACATTTAAAGTGACCCTTACAGTGAAGCCAACTATTCTCTTGTTTTCTTCTTATCAAATCACTCTGTAGGTGAAAGTATGTTGCCAATGGTGACATTAAGTTGTGATACAAAACTACATCCAGCCTAAATAACATCTTTCAATTGGTCATCAGCCCTTAAGATTGGAAGATTTGTCCGTATAACATTGCATACAGCATGCTATTGGTTGCTTTATGTAGTTATGAATGTTAACGGGCTTTGCTTAGCTTTTACTCCTAGAGTATTGTACTGATGATAGTGATTCTTCTCTACTGTTCAAAAACGTAAAACACAGTGGTCTAATATAGTGGTGCAATCTGTAGAGGGTTCCACACAATACCCTCACAAGTCAATGAAGTCCTAAAAGAACAGCAGCACTCACCAACTCTCAAAATGCCAGGTTTATTGGGATACCAAGGTAGAAAGACTAAAGACTAGAGGTCCGAAACGTTGTCTTTCTACCTTGGTATCCCAATAAACCTGGAGTTTTGAGAGTTTACTCTGATTCTTCTCTACTCATATTCCTAACCTCATCAAAGGCTCTTATAATCTGTTTCTCGGGATAACCTTGTGCTCTCAATTTAGTTAATATAATCCTGCTCTCTTCCAAAAACGTATGATCTTCTGAACAATTGCCTTTAATGCGCAAAAAATGAAATTTATGCTTACCTGATAAATTTGTTTCTTTCTTGACACGGTGAGTCCACGGATCATCATAATTACTATTGGGAATATCACTCCTGACCAGCAGCACAGCAAAGCTGTTAAATACCACTCCCCTTACCCACAACCCCCAGTCATTCAACCAAAGGGAAAGGAAGTAATATAAGGCGCAGAGATGCCTGAGGTTTATGTAAAAATAAACTGTCTGAAAATACAGGGTGGGCCGTGGACTCACCGTGTCAAGAAAGAAAGAAATTTATCAGGTAAGCATACATTTCATTTTCTTTCTAAGGACACTGTGAGTCTACGGATCATCATAATTACTATTGGGAATCAATACCCAAGCTAGATGACACAGATGAAAAGGGAGGGACAAGACAGTTAACCTAAACAGAAGGCACCACTGCTTGAAGAACCTTTCTCCCAAAGACAGCCTCAGCTGAAGCAAAAGTATCAAATCTGTAAAATTTATAAAAAGTGTGTAAAGATGACCAAGTGGCAGCCTTGCAAATCTGATCTACAGAAGCACTATTTTTGAAAGCCCAAGTAGAAGAAACAGCCCTCGTGGAGTGAGCCGTGATTTTCTCAGGAGGCTGCTGACCAGCAGTCTCATATGCCAAGCAAATAATACTCCTCAATCAACAAGAAAGAGAAGTAGCCGTAGCTTTATGACCCTTACGCTTCCCAGAAAAGATAACAAATAAAGAAGAAGACTGGCAAAAATCCTTAGTCGCCTGTAAATAATATTTCAAAGCACGAACTACATCAAGGTTGTGCAACAAATGTTCTTTATGAGAAGGATTCGGACACAAAAAATGAACAACAATTTCTTGATTAATATTCTTATCTGAGACAACCTTGGGAAGAAAACCTAAAGCAGTACGTAATACTACCTTATCCGAATGAAAAATAAGAAAAGGAGCTTCACACTGCAATGCTGAGAGCTCCAAAACTCTTTGAGCAGAAGAGATAGCAACCAAAAACCAAACCTTCCAGGTTAACATTTTAATATCCAACGAATGCATAGGCTCGAACAGAGCCTGTTGAAGAACTCTCAAAACTAAATTAAGACTCCAGGGAGGAGACAAAAACTTAACCAAAGGCCGGATTCTAACCAAAGCCTGACAAAAAGACTGAATGTCTGGTACATCCGCCAGGCGTCTATGTAACAAAATAGATAAAGCAGAAATTTTACCCTTTAGGGTACTAGCAGATAAACCCTTCTCCAGACCCTCCTGGAGAAAAGCCAAAATCCTAGGAATCCTGACTCTACTCCAAGAGTAGCCCTTAGATTCACACCAATATAGATATTTACGCCATACCTTGTAATAAATCTTTCTAGTCACAGGCTTACGTGCCTGAATCATAGTCTCAATAACTAATATCTAAGTACGCTTAGATAGAATCAAGCGTTCAATCTCCAAGCAGTCAGCTTCAGAGAAACGAGATTTAGATGAAGGAAGGGACCCTGAAGTAGAAGGTCCTTCCTCAACGGAAGACTCCAAGGTGGAAAGGATGACATCTCCACCGGATCTGCATACCAGATCCTGCAAGGCCACGCCAGTGCAATGAGAATTACCAACGCCCTCTCCTGTCGGATCTGCGCAATAACTCAAGGAAAAAGGGCAATCGGAGGTAACGCGTATGCCAGACTGAACTTCCAAGGAACTGCTACAGCATCTATTAGAACCGCTTGAGGATCCCTTGACCTCTAACCATACTTCAGAAGCTTGGCATTGTGACAAGATGCCATAAGATCCAACTCCGGTTGACCCCACTTGAGAATCAAACTGGAAAACACCTCCGGATGAATTTCCCACTCCCCCGGATGAAAAGACTGTCTGCTCAGAAAATCTGCTTCCCAATTGTCCACCCCTGAAATGTGGATCGCAGACAGACATCAATTGTGAGCCTCTGCCCACTGAATAATCCTAGCTACTTCCTTCATCGCCAAGGAACTCTGAGTTCCTCCCTGATGATTGATGTAAGCCACGGACGTTATATTGTCCGACTCAAATCTGATAAACTGGGTTAAAGCCAACTGAGGCCAGGCCAGAAGAGCATTGAAGATTGCCCTCAGCTCTAAGACATTTATAGGAAGAACCGATTCCTCCCGAGTCCACAGACCCTGAGCCTTCAACGAACCCCATACAGCTCCCCAACCCAGCAGACTGGCATCCATGGTCACAATCACTCAGGAAGGCCTGCGAAAACAGATTCCCTGGGAGAGAAGATCCTGAGACAACCACCACGGAAGAGAATATCTTGCAGTCTGATCTAGAACAATCTTTGTAGACAGATCCGTATAATCTCCGTTCCACTGTCTCAGCATGCATAACTGCAGAGGTCTGAGATGAAACTGAGCAAATGAAATGATGTCCATGACTGAGACCAATAGCCAATAACCTCGATACACTGGGCCACTGACGGCCGAGGGGAGGACTGAAGAGCCAGACATGAATTGAACATTTTTGACTTCCTTGCTTCTGTCAAAATGATCTTAATTTCCAAAGAATCTATAATGATTCCCAAAAATACCACTCTTGTAGCTGGAATCAGGGAAATTTTTCCTAAATTCACCTTCCAACCGTAGGAGTGCAGAAAAGACAACAGCAACTCCGTGTGGGAGTTTGCTAGTTGAAAAGATGGCACCTGAACTAGAATGTCGTCCAAATAAGGAGCTCCCACAACCCCCTGCAATCTGAGAACTGCCAGCAACGCACCCATAACCTTTGAAAACACCATGGGAGCTGTTGCAATACCAAAAGGAAGAGCCACAAACTGAAAATGCTTGTCTAGGAAAGCAAACCTCAGAAACTTGTGATGATCCTTGTGAATGGGAATATGTAGATATGCATCCTTTAGATCTACTGTAGTCATGAATTGACCCTCTTGAACCAGAGGAAGAATTGACCGAATAGTTTCCATCTTGAAAGGCGGAACTCTGAGATGCTTGTTCACACACTTGAGATCCAGGATGGGTCTGAAAGTTTCCTCCTTTTTGGGAACGATAAACAGATGGGAATAAAAACCTAGTCCCTGCTTCTGAACTGGAACAGGAATGATCACTCCCATGTCGGAAAGATCCCGAACACAACTTAAGAATGCCTCTCTTTTTATCTGGTCTACAGATAACCTTGATAGATGAAACCTGCCCCTGGGAGGAAAATTCTTGAACTCCAGCCTGTATTTCTGGGACACAATATCTATCACCCAGGGATCTGGAACATCTTGAACCCAGGCCTGAGTGAAAAAAGACAGCCTGCCCCCCCCCCCCACACACAAGATCCATTCCCGGATCGGGGGCAGACCCTTCATGCTGACTTTGAATCATTGGCAGGCTTCTTAGATTGCTTTCCCGACATCATGTGACTGTCACACACACAAGGATCTGGGTATTACACGTCTGTATATTAGTATGAGGGATACACAAGAAGCAGCACGACACAGACCCACTGTTTGTTAAACAGCACATAGATTGGTGGAAGGTTTTCTGGTGGGAGGAGTCGGTCTGAGCGCACGCTGAGTTTGGCGTGCAGAGAGGAGTGAGGAGCTCAGGCATCCATACGTCCATCACCCCGGGCAGTAGCTCCCCCTGCTGGTGTGTCTGACGCCCTAGGGAGCCGGGCTACTACATTACAGGCCCAAGCAGGAAAACCTTTCGATACCAGATTTTTTGGCTCCCTGGTAAAGAGCCACAACTTTTGTTACAAACCATAGCTGGAGGATAAGGGAAAGAGACAAACTCCCAGCCTGTCATAAGAAGTCAAAGGAGCCAATACACCCTGTCAAGGGATGAGGTAACCAGCGCGCCGTGCTGTGGCTACGGACCCCCCTGGAGGGGTTGGTCGGACATTGACTATTGTGTGTTGGCCTTAGTGGATTGTCCTGACACTGTAGTTATTGTGCCGGCTCATCAGTAAAAGTCATAACTTATGCTACTTACCGTGGCTGGAGGGTGAGTAAAGGGGACGGACTCCCGGACAAGGAACATTGGGCGTGCTGAGCTGCGGCTGCTTTTTCGGATCCCCCTGGTGGGGTCAGACCGGTATACCCTGCAGAGATTGGGCCGCAGTGGGTCGCCCTGACGACACGGAAGATAATTAGCACCTGTGATGAGGCAAGGATAGCGGCCTCCGCACTATATTGGTGTCGCATTAGCACCGGCTGAGCTGGAGTTGGTCCAAGGGGCTGCCGTGATTGGTAAGCTGGGCTCTGGCAGAGGGGCTAATTTGGCCAATTGGGAAGCCACCTGGAAACAAGCCCACTATTGCGGCCAAATAGGAGCTGGAGGTGTAACAGGAGGTGTAACAGGAGTAAGATGTGCTCGGGCTGTTGCGTTAATATCAAAGTTTCCTGAGTTCCTGAAAACCCGTGATGTGCCTTACCTGGTAAAGAATGTAATAAGCCCTATTGCAGTGTAACTTGCCGCTATAGATCAACCCGTGTGGAGCAGTGTGCCTGGGAATTGTAGGCACGGACGTGAGTGTATGTGCCCCTGGTTTTATAAGGGAACTATTTAGGAAAGCAGTGGCTCCATATACATTACTTACAGTAACTCTTTGATGTCCTGAAAAGACACTATGAAATGCGCATAACAAATGTGAACTGATCTATTGTCAATTATTCATTATTGTTTTTCTGCTATATTATTGTTTTAGTTTAAAAGGAAAAGGGGAAGGGAGGAGGAGGGAAAAGATAAGGAAAAAGGAAGAAAAAAGAGAAAACATATACAAGGAATATTTCATTTATTGGGGTAATAGTTTAGAGCCTTAAGTGTGAATTCCTTCTATCCTAATTTCATTTTCTGGTATATTAACCCTGGTACTTGATTGTATTTCTTGACAATGATATTGTTGATTTTTTGTATCATATATGTCTTTCTCTTAGGAGGTTAATATAACAAGTGTCTTGCTCTGTAGAGGTATTTACAAGATATATATATATATATATATAGAGAGAGATAGCTGGGGCGAATTTAACCCGATTAGGCCCTAGAAATAGAGACCTAGATTTGGAGTTTGGCGGTAGCCGTGAAAACCAGCGTTAGAGGCTCCTAACGCTGGTTTTAGGCTACCGCCGGTATTTAGAGTCACTCAAAATAGGGTCTAACGCTCACTTTTCAGCCGCGACTTTTCCATACCGCAGATCCCCTTACGTCAATTGCGTATCCTATCTTTTCAATGGGATCTTCCTAACTCCGGTATTTAGAGTCGTTTCTGAAGTGAGCGTTAGACATCTAACGACAAAACTCCAGCCGCAGGAAAAAAGTCAGTAGTTAAGAGCTTTCTGGGCTAACGCCGGTTTATAAAGCTCTTAACTACTGTGCTCTAAAGTACACCAACACCCATAAACTACCTATGTACCCCTAAACCGAGAACAGCCAATAGAATGCAAGCTCAATCTGATTGGCTGATTGGATCAGCCAATCGGATTGAACTTGATTCTGATTGGCTGATTCCATCAGCCAATCAGAATATTCCTACCTTAATTCCGATTGGCTGATAGAATCCTATCAGCCAATCGGAATTCGAGGGACGCCATCTTGGATGACGTCATTTAAAGGAACCGTCATTCGTCGTTCAGTCGTCGGCCAGGATGGATGTTCCGCGGTGGAGGCCTTCAGGATGCTGCCGCTTCGCTCCGGATGGATGCCGCTTGGATGAAGACTTCAATCGGATGGAAGAACTCTTCTGCCCCGCTTGGATGAAGACTTCAGCCGGATCATGGACCTCTTCAGCCCCCCGCTTGGGCTTGGATCAGGAGATCGGAGGAGCTCTTCTGGACCGATCGGTGAACCTGGTATGGTGAAGACAAGGTAGGATGATCTTCAGGGGCTTAGTGTTAGGTTTATTTAAGGGGGGTTTGGGTTAGATTAGGGGTATGTGGGTGGTGGGTTGTAATGTTGGGGGGCTTGGGTATTGTATGTTTTTTTTTACAGGCAAAAGAGCTGTATTTCTTGTGGCATGCCCCGCAAAGGGCCCTGTTCAGGGCTGGTAAGGTAAAAGAGCTTTGAACTTTAGTAATTTAGAATAGGGTAGGGCATTTTTTTATTTTGGGGGGCTTTGTTATTTTATTAGGGGGCTTAGAGTAGGTGTAATTCGTTTAAAATTGTTGTAATATTTTTCTTATGTTTGTAAATATTTTTTTATTTTTTGTAACTTAGTTCTTTTTTATTTTTTGTACTTTAGCTAGTTTATTTAATTGTATTTATTTGTAGCAATTGTATTTAATTAATTTATTGATAGTGTAGTGTTAGGTTAATTGTAGGTAATTGTAGGTAGTTTATTTAATTAATTTATTGATAGTGTAGTGTTAGGTTTATTTGTAACTTAGGTTAGGATTTCTTTTACAGGTAAATTTGTAATTATTTTAACTATTTTAGCTATTAAATAGTTCTTAACTATTTAATAGCTATTGTACCTGGTTAAAATAAATACAAAGTTACCTGTAAAATAAATATAAATCCTAAAATAGCTATAATATAATTATAATTTATATTGTAGCTATATTAGGATTTATTTTACAGGTAAGTATTTAGCTTTAAATAGGAATAATTTATTTAATAAGAGTTAATTAATTTCGTTAGATTTAAATTATATTTAACTTAGGGGGGTGTTAGTATTAGGGTTAGACTTAGCTTTAGGGGTTAATACATTTATTAGAATAGCGGCGAGATTCGGTCGGCAGATTAGGGGTTAATAATTGAAGTTAGGTGTCGGCGATGTTAGGGAGGGCAGATTAGGGGTTAATACTATTTATGATAGGGTTAGTGAGGCGGATTAGGGGTTAATAACTTTATTATAATAGCGGTGCGGTCCGGTCGCAGATTAGGGGTTAATAAGTGTAGGCAGGTGGAGGCGACGTTGTGGGGGGCAGATTAGGGGTTAATAAATATAATATAGGGGTCGGCGATGTTAGGGCAGCAGATTAGGGGTACATAGGGATAATGTAAGTAGCGGCGGTTTACGGAGCGGCAGATTAGGGGTTAATAATAATATGCAGGGGTCAGCGATAGCGGGGGCGGCAGAATAGGGGTTAATAAGTGTAAGGTTAGGGGTGTTTAGACTCGGGGTACATGTTAGAGTGTTAAGTGCAGACGTCGGAAGGGTTACCGCATAGCAAACAATGGGGCTGCGTTAGGAGCTGAACGCGGCTTTTTTGCAGGTGTTAGGTTTTTTTTCAGCTCAAACAGCCCCATTGTTTCCTATGGGAGAATCGTGCACGAGCACGTTTTTGAGGCTGGCCGCGTCCGTTGAAGCTGCGTTAAAAATGCTCTACGCTCCTTTTTTGGAGCCTAACGCAGCCTTTATGTGGACTCTCGATACCAGAGTTATTTTTATGGTGCGGCCAGTAAAACGCGGGTCGTTACCGACAAAACTCCAAATCTAGCCGAGAGTTAGTATACTTAGATCAAGTAAGGGACTGTCTTGCTTAACTTGATAAAGTAGCTAGAGAATAAATATCCAAATATTTTTAAAAGAAATTGTAAAGGTAAAAGTTGGCCAATATAATTACACAATTAAGTAGTAGACTATAAGGATCAAGAGGGTTGTGTTTTGTCTGGTCTCAATTGAACGTGACCCTGCAGGCTCTTCACTTTTTGTTTGGTTTCTTCACAGAAGGGTTTTTTTTTTTTTTTGCTGTTGTTTCCTCGGATTGTCTTATTGAAGGGAGGGGAAAAAGAGGGAGGCGGGGGTCTTCACAGTCTTGTGCACAGATTCTACGAGAATTATATAAAGTGTGTAGCACCAGGGATTTCCTGGTTCGGTGTGGTGTGTAAGTGCTATTTAAGGTGTGTGGTGATATACGTGCAGGACTCAACTGTGCAACCCCTAATTCTGATATGCTCCCAGTATCAGAAAATGAAATCTAAAACAGGTGGGGGGAGGGGTGCGCTCTACTGCAGAGCTGTGAGTGGGACTTATATTGTTAATAGTATACAATTGGGATATTTATATTAATTTATATATACTACCCGTGGCAGCTTGTTGCATGTGAATCCTTATATAAGGTATAAACTTGTGTACATTGATTATTCTAAATGGTGCTACAATATATTGCAATGTGTTGCAAATAACAATGCTTGATGTTGCAAATGGTGCTACAATATGTTGCAATGTGTTGCAAATGACATTGTTTGATGTGCTATATGTGCAATAAATACGGTGTTAGTATCGGTATGTGCTTATTGTTAAAATTAACAGTATGTGCTTCTTAATAAAAACAAACCAATATGCAATTGACTTATTAACAGTTTATATAAGTAAATAAAAACAAATAATAACAGATAAAATGGTCATGTCATTGCATTGGGATACAACAGTTGGTTCACCAGATTATGAAAAAATGGTGTCGGTGAACTGATTTATCAGCATAGACGAAAGTACTGGAATTGGTCAATAGACACTTAAGACAAAATGTCCTTAAAAAGATAAGATGTCCTTAAAAAGATATGATGATTGAGATTCAGCGTATAATATAAAAGTTATAGGTTAAAAGTTGTGGCCACAACTATTTATAAGAGATCCAAAAGAAAGCTCCAAAGAGCTGTTTCCTGTTAGGGTAGCTTTTGTAATTTGTAATGTCCCGTTATTGGAAAGCTGTAATATGGAATTCTTATGGTGCTCGCCCCTACCGGACTACCGATATCCCTTACCTCCTCTTGTACTGGTGTGGGTTATGGGAAGGATTGCAATATACTCGGGATATGTCTCAGTTCGGCGTTTTGCCGTGTAGCTATGGTAGTATGTGAGCGTCTCACCTTCAAATTACCCGGTCAATCCTTCCTACCCTGACGTCTACGTTGAGTAGTCACGTGGTCCTCGGAGGTCCAATCGGATAGCCGGGTCTTAGGGGGGAGTGGTGCGATAGCGATCCTGTTTGATTTGCTTGCTGGAGCCAAAATCGGTCACACTAGATTGTCAAAAATCTACGCGTTTCAGCGCTGGATATGCGCCTTTATCAGGACATTTTGTCTTAAGTGTCTATTGACCAATTCCAGTACTTTCGTCTATGCTGATAAATCAGTTCACCGACACCATTTTTTCATAATCTGGTGAACCAACTGTTGTATCCCAATGCAATGACATGACCATTTTATCTGTTATTATTTGTTTTTATTTACTTATATAAACTGTTAATAAGTCAATTGCATATTGGTTTGTTTTTATTAAGAAGCACATACTGTTAATTTTAACAATAAGCACATACCGATACTAACACCGTATTTATTGCACATATAGCACATCAAACAATGTCATTTGCAACACATTGCAACATATTGTAGCACCATTTGCAACATCAAGCATTGTTATTTGCAACACATTGCAATATATTGTAGCACCATTTAGAATAATCAATGTACACAAGTTTATACCTTATATAAGGATTCACATGCAACAAGCTGCCACGGGTAGTATATATAAATTAATATAAATATCCCAATTGTATACTATTAACAATATAAGTCCCACTCACAGCTCTGCAGTAGAGCGCACCCCTCCCCCCACCTGTTTCGGTGTGGTGTGTAGTCACATATATTCACTATCCTTGAATGGAAAGATATATCACTCAGGTGAAATCCGTTTCACCCATAATGCCTGCAAAAAGATAAGAGAAATAAAACAATTGATGCCAGCTTAGATAGCACTATGGAGACTAGTAAAATTTCATGCGATATGCAAGAGCTTACAGCTAAGTTGTCAGAAGTATTTTCTTCCCAATTTGAAGCCATTAAAAAGGATCTAAGTTCTATCTCTAATGAAATTTCTACTCTAGCATCTGAGGTGAGACAGTTTTCAACCAGATTAATAGAGGCAGAGAATAGGATCTCTGATTTAGAAGATCAGACTCATGTCTCTACAGAGATAATTCAAAAACAAGATACCAAAATTAGAAATATGCAGTTGCGCCTGGAGGATCTGGAGGATCGCTCCAGGCGTAACAATATCAGACTAGTTGGGTTACCAGAATTACCAGAATTTGATGATTTATTAAAATTTACTTCCACTACACTTCCCCTGGCGTTAGGGATGCCTGCCCATGCTTTACCACTCATGATTGAACAGGCTCATAGGCTAGGTCCCAAGAAAGTTTTTCCTGATGGAGCTTTGAAAAATAGAGCATGTTTATTTAAACTTTTAAAATATCAAGACAAAATTGAATTGCTGAGACTTTTTAAATCAGCTGAACCTCCAACATTTGGAAACTCTAGGGTGCTAATGTTTCAAGATTTTTCCTCTGAGACCTCCTCGAGGAGAAGAACTATGGCCCCACACTGTACCCATCTTATTAATAAAGGGTTAAAAGCACGGATTATTTATCCAGCTCAAATCTTGGTAAAAGATCGAGGTACGAGGCACTCTTTCGATGAGGTCTCAGAGGTTAAAAAATGTATAGAGTCCCTTGAGAGTATATAAACTGAAAGCAGACTTCAAAATGGAAGTTAGCCCTAATCCTCCCCTAGAATTGGATTTGATGGTTGGGTTTTTAATTATGGTTAGCAAAGTTGTTGGTGTGTTATTTGTGATGTGGGGGGTATTTAGGGGTGTTCGTAGTAAATAGTGTGAGACATATATGGTTCCCTTGGAACCCTTTAGTGGAATGCTTAGACTAGATGGGTGAACAAATTAAGATATTATCATGGAATATAGGGGGAATAACTTCCCCCATTAAGCGTAAGCTGGTTATTAAAAAATTATCTAGGCATAAACCCGATATAGTCCTTTTACAGGAGACACACCTTAACAAATTAGAAGCAGCAAAACTAAAGATAAAATGGGTAGGGGAAGTTATATCTACATCCGGGGGAGCTAGGAGATGTGGTTTAGCTATTCTTTTACACAAAGATTTAGATTATAAGTTACTTAAAATAGAGGTAGATGAGGAAGCCAGATATATCATTCTTCAAATTCAGTTAAATAATGTAAAATTGGTGATCTGTAACATATACGCCCCTAATAAATTCTCTAGAGTCTTTTGGGACAATATAAAACTAAAATTATTTCCGTTCATCTCTGAAAACTTAATTCTAGGGGGCGATTTTAACGCAACTCTCTGCCCTACTTTGGACAGATTTAAAAAAAAAAATGTGTCGTTACATAATAGTAACGCAAATTTTTTAAAACAATTCTGTAGTAAGCTGAAATTAGTTGATATCTGGCGCTTAAAAAACCCAGATAAGCTGGCCTATTCATGTGAATCTAAAGCTCATGGGACATTCTCAAGAATAGATCTGTTTTTAATTTCTGAAATTCTTTCAACGCAGGAAGTAGAGGGTGAGATAGGAGAGATCTGTGTGTCAGACCACGCTATTATTTCAGTAGCTTTTTTATCCGGTAACAAAGATAGACCTAAAATTCCTAGATTCAGTTTCCCCAGATATTTATACACCAATCCGAAATTCGCTAATTTTCTGAAAACCTCATGGAAGTGCTATTATAAAGAGAATTTAAATTATATTGATAAACCTGAAATATGTTGGGAAGATAAAACAATTTTTTTCTTTCTCCATTTTTATCATCGGTTAGCTTTGCGGAACTGACTTTATTGAATGGATAAAAGCTTAGATTTGAATGATACATTCGCAGACCAGGACTTTAACCATAAAGCCCTGCGTGCCAGAACAGCAAAGCCAGAAATCTTTGCTCCCAACTTGAATTGGCCAATTTTAAAGCCTTAATTCTATCCTGAATTTCCTCCAGAGAAGTCTCCTGTTGAATAGAATCAGACAACGCATTGGACCAATATGCAGCCGCACTGGTAATCGTAGCAATGCATGCAGCAGGCTGCCCCTGGAACCCCTGGTGAACATAAATCCTCTTAAGCAAAGCCTCCAACTTCTTATCCATGGGATCCTTAAAAGAACAACTATCCTCAATAGAAATATTGGTCCTCTTAGCCAAAGTGGAAATAGCTCCCTCTACCTTAGGAACCGTCTGCCAAGATTCCTTAATAGAATCCGCAATAGGAAACATCTTCCTAAAAATAGTAGAAGGGGAAAAAGGAATTCCAGGCTTCTCCCATTCCCGAGAAATAATCTCTGAAACCCGATCCGGAACAGGAAAAACTTCCACCTCGGAGGGAACATCAAAAAACGTATTAAGCTTACTAGCCTTCTTGGGAGTAACTATGACCGTTGAATCAGAGTCATCCAAGGTAACTAAAACCTCCCTAAGTAACAAACGGAGATGCTCCAGCTTAAATTTGAAAGAAACCACCTCAGAATCAGCAGAAGGAATTACACTATCAGAGTCTGAAATTTCACCGTCAGACGCTACTGAAGAATCTTCTTCCTCAGACTTATGGGAAAAAACATGTGACATAACTCCAACAGTGTCAGAACCCTTAAACTGCCTTTTGCGCTTCCCCTGCAAAGCAGGAAAAGCAGACAAAGCCTCAGATACAGCAGTGGATATGTGAGTAGCCATATCCTGCAATGAAAAACCAACCTGAGATGAGACGCAGGGCACTGCATGAGTAGAGGATTGAGATTGGGATGATTGGGGAGAAAGCTGCGGAACAGCTTGAACAGGAGACTCCTGAACAACATTCTCCTTAGAAAATGAAGAGTCTGAATCAAAAAGTATATCCCTATACTGTAATGTTCTCTCTATACATGAGGAACAGAAAGAGATAGGTGGCTGCACATTAGCATCAAGGCATAAAGTGCAAATCCTCTTGATCCATCTTAACACAAAAAAGAAACAATAAATCAGGAAATTAAAAAATTTAAGAAACGAAAGTTAATTCACACAGAAAATATACAATAGAATATAAAAATTGACCCCTGCAGCATCTATGCACCTCAACAAGCCTTTCTGAGGTGCTTACCTGACCTCCCACGGACTAGAGTAATAACCAACTTAGCAGAGACGATCCGGACTCTCTCACTGCTACCACCCACTCTCCAGACTGACCGCACAATCACAAACTTAATTCCCCTGCCTCCTAAAAGAGCGCGCAAAACTTGCGCCGCCAAAGCTCCGCCCATCGTGGGCGTATGCAAACACCTCCCGGCCGACATTACTAACAAACAGTCACAGAGAGGAATAAAAAAATGCCAAAATAAACATCCAGCAGTCTACGGCTGACAAACACAGCCTCTCAATAAGACAGAAAAAAAGTGAAATGAGCCATAAAAGGAGTGTAAAAAAACACTTCCAAACAGAGCCATCCATACAGTCTCACAGTGTCCCATAGCAATCCCAAAAGTTAACCACATAAGTGCCAATTTTTTCTGAACACCCTCAGAAAAATAAAAAACAGCACTTACCTCCATAATAATCTGCCCGGCAGCAAGGCAGCTCACTAGGTTTGAAAGGTTTCCTTCCTAACATGGACCTGTGGATACAGAAAGAAAAAGACTAAGTAAACCTACATAGTCTTTTTACCAAAAGGGCAGCTCACAACCTGGGAGGCACAGAAGGGATTATACCCCCCAGTTCCCAAAAGCTTAAAAGCCACCACTGCTCGACTGAAGTGGATTCAGCTAAACCCCAGAAAAATCATGACAAACTTGTTCTGTTAAAAAAATAACAAACTCTTGATTGAAGAATCAGACACCTAACTTTACCCCTTCCTTGTAACTGATACAAGCAAAGAGAATCACTGGGGGTTGTGGGTAAGGGGAGTGTTATTTAACATCTTTGAAGTGGTGCTCTTTGCCTCCTCCTGCTGGTCAGGAGTGATATTCCCAATAGTAATTATGATGATCCGTGGACTCACCATGTCATTAGAAAGAAATATATTTTATATCCAATTAAAGCTCCATAAAAGGGGTTGTTATCTGAACAGACGTGGTACAGCTCCCACCAACCCATAAATAGGTTGGCGTATATATATATGCTTCTTCCGAAGCTGCTTTTGGCAGGAAAGTCCCTCAGGCTGCAGTGTCCGGCAAATAGGAACTGTAAAAGTTTTGTCCCACCCATTCTTAACATGGACTATCAGCTTGGGTATTGCATCCCACATGTTATGGACTCCTATGGGCTCTCATCATCTTACGAAAGAAAACTTACTTACTGATAAATTTCTTACTTTCGGTATGATGAGATTCCATAGGACACGCCCAGATTTTTGCTATATGGGCTATACCTCTTAACCCTGCTTTATATCTTTTCTACTTTTCTTACTTTTTCTGTCTCTCTCCTCTACTTGGCTATACATAAACTGAGAGGGGAGAGGAGGTGGGAGGGATTAAAAACTATTGTGAGGGGGGCGGAGCAAGCAAGGCACCTGAGCGGTCACATTCTCACACAGCTCCGGCTGTATTTCAACTACATATAAGTTTTTAGACCGTTCAGGGTTGCCCAACTTTCCCATTAAAGAGACTTAAGAATCTTTAACTCCTGGAACTGAGAGTGAGATGAGGTCGGTCTCATCGCACTTCGGAGAGCACAACTAAGTGACGGCCATCTTTGAATACATGAGATGTAACTACAGGCCTGAATCTCCCCTTTATCAATAGGAATCTTACCCATGAGTCATACAATCTGCAACAAGAATACTGGAGTACAGCGTATCCACAAATCTTAACAGAAAATGGCTATCCAACGCTATTCTGAGTTCTCTGTCACTCTTGCAGCGCTGGACAACTGGGAGACCGAGATGGAACAACTGTTCGATGAACAGAGCTGGGAACTAGAGCAGTTGCTCTGCGGACTTCTAAGGGCTATGGGAGAACAGCTCAGAGTATCACCGGAGACACATGTTGCTCAAGAGCCATGGGAAGGCGCAGCAATACACAATAAGGTTGGTTGTAATGGAGGGGAGATTACATCTGCTCTTTCCCTTTTATCAATGGATTTAAACATCAAGGAGGGAACCCCCAACGCTGCTCACGAGGGATCTCTGCTATACCGGCTGAGGTTAGTCAGCTTACCCCACATCAGTACAGCAGGAACATTATTCAAAGGGGGACTGGAAAGCTCAGAGGAGACAACAAAGACTATTGTGGTTACTGTAAACTTACAACAGCTCATAAAAATACTCCGACCAAAGACCAGAGTCGGATAGATCACCAGCTCCTCATCTAGCCTACTTGTTAGTGAATACACCAAGCACTGTTACGTTTTCAGACTTTTTGTGTGTTTAAAGTTAACATTAAGTCTATATGTTATGCCACATATGAGTTTCTATTATAGTTATACTTTCAAGCGTTGAACTGAATATTCAATAGGGATCTAGAGACAGTATTTCCTTGATGAACACTGACTATTTGGGAAACTTATACTGTTTATTTCTCACACTGTGATATTCAATTTCTGATTTTTCAAGGGTGGAAATACCTATTTGATTGCCAAGCTAGTTATTGTTCCAATGGCCACCTATTTTTTAGTGACTTTAGCAAGTTAAGTGTAAGATACTCCTCAGGTCTGTATTTGCAATTTTTCTCTTCTGGGGTATGTCAAATTGTACTATATTCAGACTCATCATCACATCTCAATTGTAGGAGGTTATCATTACATGGCCCTGGTTATACTACCTAGATATACCCCGTGTGTGCACTATTGGAGGTTACATGAGCTTCTATTTAGCAGTGTTGACTATATTTACTGTAGATATCTATATATTTTACTTACATTACTCTTATTACACTGAGTATTAGACACCACTCACAAGAGGTGTCTTACCTTATAGCCTGTCTCTGCTTACAGCTATATTTTGGGATAATACTCTTCTTATGCATGCAAGACACTTATTGCCTCTATACCCCAACTGACACCCATTTGAGCTCACTTAGAGGCTTACCGATTTGAACTCTGTGTTTTTTTTGTCAATATAGCACAGGCGTTGCCAGCGGCCTAGGCTGCGCCTTCACATATCATATGTTTTATCACGCAGTTGTTTTATAATGCCCAGTTGACTCGCCCCTTTCCCTATAATGTTGCAGTTCCATTGCTGTCACACAGTTTACGTAGAGTATATTGTCTGCTCCCACACCAACCCCAGTTACAGGCTCCATGTTGGTTTGGGGGTAGTCTTTTATAGTTATATGTGATGTGTCTTACAGAGGTCTCATTCTAGCTCCCATTTGTTTATTTAAGATGATTAGCCACATCTCACCCAAATTAGATTCCACCTATCACCTATGTAACATATCTGAGGGTAAACCATTAACATTACTATATTTGCTAAATGTATTACAAACTGATATCCCTACTATAGACTGATAGATCTGAAAAGAGGCTGAAAGTCACAACTCATTTATCACTAAGCTTAGCTGTGTAGCTCACAGGCATCTTACTGAGTGCCCTACCGCCCTACTTTAAGGCATAGAACACAATTCCATAATGTACTGATATAGTTATCAATACACTGTGACACGTAGTTTTATTTTGAAGCTTAACATAGTGTTTCTAGCGCAGACAGGTCCTGCATTATTACTATTATCATTTATACCCTTTACACTGTATTTTGAATAAGCCTTATAAACTATGCCAATCTTGTGAATATAGAACCTATGGCTCCCTGGATCTAGGTATACCCTCAATCCCATATACAATTAGTGTGTTAATAACCTACAGCATTATAATGACCACCTCCCCCTCCATCACCCTATAATATGCCTCCTAGAGTAGGAGGACTACCTAGGCGGTCTCTCTACATAATACCGCAAACCTACATTATCTTTCCCTTTTTTTTTTTATTTACAGCTTTTCATTTTACCGTAGAGCTGACTTTATCTCTCCCATGTAAACAAGCAAAAATGATCAGCCCTTTTTTTACACATTGAGTTAAAAGTCTTAAATTTCATAATTTCAATTTCATCATACTATTTATACACAGTTAAACTTACCAATATATCTCGCATAAGCACTTGCAGAAATCTTAAGTGCCTACAGGTTCTTATTATATGCGGAGTTATACATTTCCATTACTATTTGCTTTCCCCAAATATTTCAATAAAGTGAAGTCTATTTTATCACACCTACCATACTTAAATGCCCACCTCCCCCCCCCATACCCCCCCATACAATATGTCTATCAGTCTAGGTGTAACTTCCCATCCTCCAGTAGTGAAACCATAGTTTATCTGACCACCTCCCCCCCACACACACACGCAATAATATATCACCTAGTTTAGGTGAATTAAAAACGCGGCTTTCTAGTCTATACCGCATCCTAAAGCCATTTAATTTATGCAACGCACTAACATATACTTAACAGATTTTACCATGGGCTTAGCATTTATTACTACATACTTTTCACCTAGCTTGTACCTAATATTCTAAACTTACCTTGTTGTTCACATACTTCAACTTTTGCTATTCCTTGAAATTATTTTCTTGTAAGCCTTATTAAAATATATCCTAACTCTAGTTTTAAAAATACATCAAATAGAGGTTCTCCAGCAGGGGTCCACGAGTGGCCCTGTCACATCACGGCTTGCCTGCTTTACATTATGTTACAGCACCTTTGCGGTCTACAAGTGGCCGCTTATATCTTATAGTAGGCATAATGTTTAAGCAGAGTTTATTGCTTATATCTAATGGGTAATTTGTCATTTAACCGTTTTATATACCTATACGATCTTGTTTTGGCAGCTTACTCTGTAACAATTTATTCTCCTTGTTATTATGTGTTGACAATTAATAATTGTTTGTTTTGAAAAGAACCTCAATAAAAATTTAATTAAAAAAAAAAAAAAACTATTGTGAGGGTTCTTGACTTTCCTCTGGTGGCAGGAAATATATCCCACATGTTATAGACTCCTATGGACTCTCATTATCCCAAAAGAAAGACCCTTATCGGTTAAGTAATAATTCTGTTTTTTCACATCCAAAATAATAAACCTGTATGATTCAAATATTTAGGGTTTGAAGTGATTGCGACTCTAAGATAAAATACCAAAATTGTAACCACATTTTAAAATTTGATTTAATATTAAATGCTCAAGTGTGGTTAAACTATACACTTTTACAACCTATACAAATTGTAAATACTAATACTAAAAATACATAATTGGGGAAAGTGCAGACACTGCTCATAATGATTTGTCATTTCCAGCACTCACCTGTCCCTTGGTCTGGGGTCTGTCTCTGGAAGAAGAGCTCCTTTGCTGCGAGTAGGTATGAACTGAACAAATGGAGTAGAAGCCAAAAAGCGAAATAGATGTATCCTCTCCAGTGCCACTCTTCGATGCTTAGATAGCTCCAGGCAAGACAGTAAATCACTGCGGACTGAGGTGAACAGCTAAAGAACATACTGATAACTGTTCAGAGTTACAAACCTACACAATTATACTTAGAAAGGAAGAGTTCAAAGAGAGTAGCAAATGTATTCTAGACACATGTACAATGTTAACCACATTATACAGATTATATCACATTTACACACACACTTTAAACCACACATTTAAAGAAGTATGACAGAACATTTAAAATGCATTAAAAGGGACAGTAAACACCATGTAATTACAAGACATTTCTGTTGTGGTGTTGCTATAGAATAACATATCAGTCAAGTCGTAATGTTTTAAAAACAAATTAACATCCCTTTTACTGCAATTAGATTTTAATACCCAAACTCCACCCACAATTCTCCTTATTTGGAGGCGCCAATCTGGGCTTTAATCCTCTGGTAACAAGGATAGCTACTGTCATAAAGTTATTATAATGTGAATTGTTTTTCAGTTGTTATCTGATAAGATCAAGGTCAGATATGTAGTAGGGTTATAGTCTTGAGAAGCCAGCAGGGTGCATTTCAAGTACTAAGATTTAGAAATAATTCAATTTTCAGAACTAAATTACATGAAAAGGGACAAAATAAATATAAAAATATATTGCAAAGTTGTTTCATTATAGATAACTAAACATTTTATATGAAATATTCAAGGAGTTTACTGTCCCTTTAAAGTAAACCAATGCGTGCTGGGAAAAAAAAAAGAAAATGTACTTGTTATTATAGTTTATTATTTACAGGCAAAGTGGACTTCTTTATTGTTAAAGTGTTTTGCAATTAACAAATCACAGCAAGTTTCATGTCCTTTTGACACTTGCAAACAGGGCAAGGGGAGAAACTGCTTGGGACCCGCACTGCTATGGGTGAGGGTATGAGAAGGTGCAATGTACATTTTGTATTTAGTTTATAAATAAGTGGTTATGATATCAGGAGGTGTAATATTGGACACATTGAATGCTGGGACAGAGGCAATGCATACAGGGGGAGAGGAATAAAGGAGTTGGGCTGAGGAACCTCACACATTTTTCTTGCCAGGGCCCTGCTTGCAAGTAATACAGAGCTAATGCTCAGGTAATGCATAGTAATCTGCACCAGAAATGCAAGAGAAAATACATATAAGAACACTATTTTACAATTATTATTTTTATTGTTTGTTAATTCTGACTCTTATGGCTTATCTGAGTTGATGATAATCTATTTCAGACAGCATTGCAATACCTTAGAAATCACAACAGGAGCACTTTCCTTCAGAAGATACATTATAACTTGCGAAACCGTTAAAGAGATTTCTTAGAGGACTTAGTTTTAATGCAGTTCCTACAAAAAAAGGTTGCTTGCTGTTGCTATTAGGAGTTAGAATTGCTCTTAATCCTGAGGAAGAGCTGCACAGGTTAGTAACAGCTGACCTATAAATAGAACTTGCAGAAAGAAATATATTCTCTTGTCAATAGGATTTATAAAATAATGATCTTTTAAAGGAACCCCATAATACTTAGATATTATGGAAATAGGTGTATCCACATCAAGAATGCACACAATTCCACTTAAAACTGGTTCAGAAAATGTATACATGGTATTAAACCTGTATGGGATCTAAAAATCATGACCAGGTTAGGGCATTCTTCAGAAATCAAACTAAACTATGGATTAAATGGGGACCATACATTAGTTTGATCTAGAATTAAATCATTAATCCACCTGACACAGGTGAGAATTTTAAATGCTGTAAAACTTCACTAGGCAGTTTCTTTAGTTGAGTGAGTGACAGACACAATTGTTTCATGAATTTCCTACCTCAGATGAAGTGTGGGCCCTAATTGACAAGGATTCAGAATCTGGGGAAGGATAGAACGCTGTAAATTTATACTTGCCATGAAAATAAATAAACTAGTATTCTACAATTTATATATATGATTCTTGGAAGGGCTTCTGGCACATAACTATCAGACTTGTTAGTGTTATCATCAATATATTTAATTCCAAAATGAATAATGCCCATGCACATCTGCATGAACTATACTTATTTCATAATACTGAACTTTTAAAGGGCCAGCAGCATAATATATGTAGCGGTAACTAGCCATAATCTATAAAAAGGTACTCCAAAGGAAGTTCAGGCTTATATATGAGTTGATATTCCCAAATTCACACACAAATAAAAGGAACATACAACTTGATTCCAACTGTGTATTTAGAAGAAGAACTGAGTCAAACTGGATAATCAAAATACATACAACCCCAATTCCGAAAAAGTTGGGACAGTATGGAAAACGCAAAATAACAAACAACAATATGAAAAATCAATTCACCCTATACTATATTGAAAAAACATTATGAACACATTATTTGATGTTTTACTTTGTGAATTTAATCTATTTTTGAAAATATAAACTCATTTTAAATCTGATGACTGCAACACATTTCAAAAAAGTTGGGACAGGGGCAATTTAGTACTAATAGCGATGTGCCAAGTTGAAATAAGAAGGTGATGTGAAACAGGTGAGGCAATAGTGTAATCATAGTATAAGCCTCCAAAAAAGGCCTAGTCCTTTAAGAGCAAGGATGGGTCAAGGCTCGCCAATCTGCCAACAGATGCGTCAGTTAATAATCCAACACTTTGAGAACAACTTTCCCCAAAGACAAATCGGTAGGATTTTGGGCATTTCACCTTCTACAGTGCACAATATAATTAAAAGATTTAAGGAATCTGGTCAAATCTCGGTGCATAAAGGGAAAGACTGAAAAACACTTCTGAAAGTGCGTGATCTCCGATGTCTCAGACGTCACTGTCTCAAAAACCGTCATGAGTCAGTAATGGATATTCTGACATGGTTTCGGGAATACTTTGGTAAACCTTTGTCAGTAAACAACATTCGCCGCTGCATCCAGAGATGCAAGTTAAGACTTTACTATGCAAAGCAGAAGCCATACATCAACACTGTCCAAAAGCGCAGCCGACTTCTCTTGGCTCGGTCTCATCAGAGATGGACAGTGGCACAGTGCAATCGTGTTTTGTAATTTTTGGAAAAAACAGCCATCGTGTTTTCCGGGTCAAAGAGGAAAAGGACCCTCCAAGCTGTTATCAGCGTCATGTCCAAAAGCCAGGGTCTGTCACGGTATGGGAGTGTGTCAGTGTCCATGGCATGGGTAACTTGCACATCTGTGAGGGCCCATTAATGCAGAAAGATATGTATACATTTTGGAGCAACATATGCAGCCATCCAGATGTCGTCTTTTCCAAGGACGCTCCTGCATTTTCCAGCAGGACAACACCAAACCACATTCTGCCCGGATTACAAGTGCATGGTTGCATAAGCAGAGAGAGTGGGTGCTAGCATGGCCTGCCTGCAGTTGTGACCTGTCTCCGACTGAGAATGTGTGGCGCAATATGAAGCGCAAAAAAAGGCAACAAAGGCCCCATACAGTTGCGCAGACATGCATAATGGATGAATGCGGGGAAATTCTGCTTGCTAAACTTAACCAACTGGTGTCTTCAGTGTCCAAATGTTTAATAACTGTTATTAAAAGAAAAGGTGATGTTACACAGTGGTTAACTGTCGACTGTCTGAACTTTGTTGGAGTGTGTTGCAGTCATCAGATTTGAAATGAGTGTATATTTTCAAAAATACATTAAACTCACTAAGTAAAACATCAAATAATGTGTTAATAATGTGTATTCAATATAGTACAGGGTGAATTGAATTTTCAAATGACTCTTTTTGTTTTGTTTTTTTGCATATACCATACTGTCCCTACTTTTTCGGAATTGGGGTTGTATTAAATATGAAGCTCAGTTTGGCTTAGCTTTTATCCAGATTGTCCGTAAAATCTGCCAGGTGGTGAAGACATAAAATTGGTCCTGGGAAGAACACTGCAGTGCAGATAACATCATAATGCTGAACCTCCAACTCTACAGTGTTGGTTCATGCAGGATCATGCTTCATGTTGAAATACCAGGGATAATCCTCCTAGCTGTACAAGGATACCAGTAAATTGAGACAAACTTGCAAAAGTCAGGGCCCTCAACAACAATCACTATAAAGTAATGTAGATGGTCCTTCTTGTATGCAAACTAACAAACTGATCTAAGCTAGACAGGAAGAGGAGGGGTATATGTAGGAAATAACAAATCCCTCATACTTCTTGTAAGGCATCTCTAGTTGTCAGTGGCCAATTATTAACCAGATATAATTCTACAAGTGTGTGCGACACATCAATCAATAAAACAAACAGCATGCAAGACACAGTTCATAATTTACATGTGTTTTAGAATACACAGCTCAGAGATGTACGTGTAAAGATTAAACATGTAATACACATATATTACTCAGTATATACTCAGTATACTCACAATACAGTAATCCTTATAGACAACAATAAACCCATTGTACTTGAAAGGATACTGATCAGGCCACTAAGGATGCCACAGATGTTTAGCAAAAGAGGGGAGAGGGGGCATAGTAGCTGGGAAATTATTAAAATTCCACATGGAAAGAAAGGAGCCAGTCTCTTGTCTAAGCGGTATGGCACAACTGGACAATGAACCATCAGCAGTGCAAGCTGGGTGGCAAGATAGCCATATGCAGGTCCAGCAGACGAAGGAAGCAACCATGACAGAAAAATGTAGAGGATGGAACAGCACAGTGTGCATATACAAGAAAGATGCAGATAACTCAAGGTTCCCATATAACTTTCCATTTGGATGCATAAAAGGAAAACAAGCAGGGACAGGAAAAAGAGACGGACATCAGGAGTACACAGCACATGTGTGAGTAGACGATGACCTAAAAGGAGAGAAAAGAAGACATTCTACTCCATACATGATGTTACTCATTGTAATATTACATAGATATCATGGGTATATACAAACATACAACTTAGTTACTGCACATCTATATTTTGAGGGACAGGGTTTCTTAGGGAACATGCAGGATTTAAGAATGTCTTTGATCATAGGTAAACTTATCAAATAAATGCCATATGAATTACTGGTATAATGGGGCTATTATTATACAAGAAAGCAGTGTATTTCAGACCCATACAGCTGTGGGTCAAGCACAATCACATTCTTTTATCCTGCATTGTGCCGGTTATAAAATGCACAATGGCGTCACCACTACTTGGTGCATGAATAATTAAAATAAAGCAGTGAGGGTGAAACGTATATTAAAGAGACATAAAACAAGTTGGGATAGAGACAAAATAATATAATATGCACTTTAATTACTTTACCTGCAAATTTATACTGCAGTGCCTCACCATGAACCCTTTCTTTTTAGTTTCTGAATTGTAAAGCTCTAATTCCCTCCACACGATTCCTTTTATGGCTGTATCTATGTTTATTGTTCTTTTGGTAAAATGCAAAAATGAATAGGGATTATCTGTTGGAGAATGCCTAGAAGCTGTGTATAAACACTGATAAGAGGGGTGGAGTTAGCTGCTCCAGGCAGTTTAGCTATGTAATTCATTTTGCTTATTTTTGAAAATTATTTTAGAATACTTGCCAGCAATTTTTAAACAATTTTTTTATGCAAACTATTTTAAATTAATTAGCCCTTTTAGCATATGCACATATCTCAACCTGTTTTATATCCCTTTAAGCTCAAAATGTTATGACACATAAAGGGCCAGATTAGGAGTGGAGCGCAAATGTTTGCGCGCAAGCAATAAGGGGTTTTATGCTGTGTTTTGTGCTCGTCGGGCTTACTGCTGGTATTATGAGTTGAAAGTTAACGCAATCACTTGAGCACAATTGCAATTTATGCTAGAATGATTACCGCAACTTCAGAGATCTGGTTAACTGTTGCTTGAGCATTAATTGCGCCAGAAGTAAGCTTCTTGCTCTCATTGGGTTGCTAATCCAACGAGCGTAAAAAGCCGAAGTTAGAATATTGGGTGTGCATTCGAATAATCCCCTATAGAAGTCAATGGAGAGAAAAAAAGTGGGGAAAAAACACCCTATTCTCACGCATACCCAATTGCATATTCTCATGTGTTCTAACCCAACATGAAAATATAAATATTTCACATTCCAATGATCTTCAAATAACTGAATATGTTCTATTTATTCACAAATACATATTTCTACATATATCTGATTTTTTTTGTACAATATATATCTATACCTATATAAATACATTATTATATATAGGTATAGATATATACAGATATACTGTATTTATATATATATATATATATATATATATATATAGCAATGTTAAAGAAGAAAAAGAGTCATGGCACTCAGAGGTCGATATAGGAATATCTATTTTATCATTTTTCTTTGTTCTCTATAACACTTTATTAAATATGAATATTACATAAAACATAATTTATGTAAGAACTTACCTGATAAATTAATTTCTTTCATATTGGCAAAAGGTCCATGAGCTAGTGATGTATGTATAAATACACCCCTCACCACACCCACAATTCAGAATAGCCAAGTAGTGGGGTGATAAAATAAGGAGTAAAAAAGCATACAAGAAGAGGAACTGGAAATATAATTGTGCTTTTATACAAAAAAAAACATAACCACCATAAAAATGGTGGGTCTCATGGACTCTTGCCAATATGAAATAAATTAATTTATCAGGTAAGTTCTTACATAAATTATGTTTTCTTTCATGTAATTGGCAAGAGTCCACGAGCTGGTGATGTATGGGATAGAAATACCCAAGATGTGGAAAACCACAGAAGAGTCCCTAGAAGGGAGGGATAAAATAAAAACAGCCATTTCCGCTGAAAAAAAATAATTCACACAAAAAATAAGTTTTTCTCATAAATTGAAGAATTTTTTTTTAAAATATAAGCAGAAGAATCAAACTGAAACAGCTGTCTGAAGAACTTTTCTACCAAAAATTGCTTCAAAAGAAGCAAATACATCAGAATGGTAAAATTAGTAAATGTATGCAAAGAAAACCAAGTAATTGCTTTGCAAAACAAAACAACCGAAGCTTCATTCTTAAAAGCCCAAAAAGTGGCCACTGAACTAGTAGAATGAGCTGTAATTCTTGCATCCATAACAGTTTTTTACCTCTAGAGGGTGTTAGTTCATGTATTTCATATAGATAACACTGTGCTCGTGCACGTGAAGTTATCTGGGAGCAGGGACTGATTGGCTAAACTGCAAGTCTGTCAAAAGAACTGAAATAAAGGGGCAGTTTGCAGAGGCTTAGATACAAGATAATCACAGAGGTTAAAAGTATATTAATATAACTGTGTTGGTTATGCAAAACTGGAGAATGGGTAATAAAGGGATTATCTATCTTTTAAAACAATAAAAATTCTGGTGTAGACTGTTCCTTTAAGAATTACAGTCCAGGAAGGATGAACAAAAGGGGGCCCCCTGAATAAAACGATGATAGGCTAATCATCAAAAACAGAGAGAGTAAAGTGTTTAGGATTTAAGAATATCAACTGTGATATCTGAAAACAATCCTTGTATCATAGATTCAGTATGCAAAGCAAAAATAGATTTTAAATGAAAATGATCAAAGGGAACCATGCCCGATGCTGCAGTTATGAGACCTAAGACTTTCACGCACATAGCCACTGAAAGAAATGATCCAGACTGTAAGTTAAACAGGGCAACGCCAATTACAATTGACTTTTGCCCGATAAAGACAAAGACATGAACACAGAATCCATCTAAAACCCCAAAAATAAGTGACCCTTGCCTGAGGAATCACAAAACTCTTAAATTAAATCCTCTATGTTTTGAAGAAACAAAACTTAGTTGATAAGAGATTCCAAAAAAGAAAGATCCATATAAATGAATACTGCATGTATTGGATACTTGTAAGTGCGTCTAATTACCCGTAAGGGACTCAAAACGCTGCTCATTTAATCGACCTCACCAGGAATCTAATCTGCAACCCTCAGGTTGCTACAGAGCTCATACACAGTGCATTAGTATGCTGAGCTTATCTGTCCATCTTTAATAAAAGAAAAGTTTAAGCTAATACCAAGATACCATCCAAATAAGGAAGCACCACCATACCTTACTGTCTGAAGACAGAAAGAAGCGCACCAAGAACCTATGAAAAGATTAATAAAGCTGTTGCTAGACCAAATGGAAAAGTGACAAATTGTTAGAGTTTATTTAAAAAAGAAAATCTCAGAATCCACAAGTGGTCTGAACGAAATTAAAATAAGATAAACATCCTGAAAAATGGAGTGGACATGAAATGACCTTAACAATAAGGCATAATAGTCCTTATAATCGCCAACATAAAAATTGAAACTCTAGCAAAACAATAGAAAAGTCTTCAGATCCAAAAATGGACTGATTAAACCCTTTTCCTTTGGGACAATAGAATTGAATAGAAACCCAAACCCTGTTCCTGAAAAAGAACTGGCATAATCACCCCTGAAAAGAATTCACAGAGTGTACTAAGAAAGAAAGATTCTTCCCATCGAAGGTCTGATTCTGAAAATCTATTCAAACCCTAAGAATAATATAGATTTTAGACTGATCCAAAAACAATTTAGTCTGCCCCCCACCAGAAGGACTGGATAGAGAACCGCACCTCCATGCAGTCTAATAACTAGTAAATATATAGCGTTTTTCTCTCAAAAAGAATACAAAAAAATGCTTTTTCAGTGCGTACATTCGGAATTAACCAAAATTAGCAGCTGAAAAAAACAGTTGTTATTATTACCAAAATAAATGGTGTACAATAAATTAACCTTAAAAGGCCAGAGGGCTGTAATAACCCTACCAGAATATGAATCTGAGACCCTTGGATCTAGAACAACATTTGTAGTCAGGACATTTACCAACTGATCTACCTCACCGGACTTAAAGTAGAGCAGAAAAAAATTCTAGATCTCCAACAATTGTGGAAAAAATAGAAATCAAACAAATTATTATACTATCAAGATAGAGATAATAAAAATATATTCAAAATCATAATAATATATATATAGTAAACATAATTAAATGAATACATCTGAAGTAAATAAACAGTTATATACTTGAGAATCTGAAACTGCTTAGACTAACTGTTCAACAAAGGTTGAGAAAACAGCAATGTCAGCCATAGATAAAGCTGAGCTAAAATATAAACAGTACATGAATATGCTCTACCAAGGTTATATTCAAAAATTCTAAAGAATCCTGAAAATAAGTACCAATCTCCATAGAAATAGTAGTACAATCCCAAAAGGGAATCAGGATAAACATTCTCTAGAATATAATACAAATAGTATATTGAATAGGAAGAAAACCTCAAGAGCAAAAAAATCCATCTTTGAAAAGGATTAATAACATACGGCTAGATTACGAGTTTTGCGTTATGAGGGATGTGGTGCCAACTTGCACGTTATTGTCACCGCTCTCTTACCTACAGCGCTGGTATTACAAGTTTTTATAAACCCGGCGTTATTAGGCAAGAAGTGAGCGTAGAGCAAAATTGTGCTCCATACCGCACTCCAATACCAGCGCTGCTTAAGTCAGCGGTGAGCTGGTTGTACGTGCTCTTGCACGATTTCCCCATAGACATCAATGGGGAGAGCCGGCTGAAAAAAAGCCTAACACCTGCAATAAAGCAGCGTAAAGCTCAGTAACCCAGCCCCATTGATTCCTATGGGGAAACAAAATGTATCTTTACACCTAACACCATAACATGAACCCCGAGTCTAAACACCCCTAATCTTACTTATTAACCCCTAATCTGCCGCCCCCGACATCGCCGACACCTACATTACTTATTAACCCCTAATCTGCCACTCCGGACATCGCCGATACCTACATTATACTTATTAACCCCTAACCTGCTGCACCCAACATCGCTGACACCTACATTATATTTATTAACCCCATAATTTAACCCCTAATCTCCCACCCCCAATGTTGCCGCAACCTACCTACACTTATTAACCCCTAATCTGCCACCCCCAACGTCGCCGCCACTATAATAAACATATTAACCCCTAAACCGTCACACACCGACATCGCAAACACTAGTTAAATATTATTAACTTTTGAGTGGGGGTCCCCCAGGCTCCTCTTGATGGAGGCAAAGGGCTAAATGGAATGGAATATATAATATTAGATTAATTTAGCACTTCTGATAAGTATGCTTCAATGAGTGATTACTCAGGTGAATGTGGCTCTGCACATACAATCTTAACACTGTGAAATGTTACTTTACACAATGTGGTTAAAATGCTATTTTAATAAACACATATATAATAACATCAGAATAGATAAAATAAGATAACATAGAAGAACCTTCATGGATCCATGAGGAAAAAAACAATCATAAATGTCACAAGGTTACAGCAATAGTAAAAACAGTAAAAATGCACTTGGCTGAATTAAAAGTCTGAATATTAGACCGAGGGGTCCACGAAAATATTAAAAAACAAATGTATCCACTATGCCACTAGATGATAGATATTGATGCTATAAACTGTGTGTCATAGAGAACGATTGAAGAAAAAAGTGAAATATGTTCACTTCCTAATGGTAGCTTCTGTGAGGATAATATGTGGTAGAAAACTGTAAAAAATATATCAGTGGGTGTGTTCCATTTATCCCAAAAGACCAATGAGAATAATGGTAATGTGCATAAAATTGTAGTGGTAAAAATTAGAAAAAACCCATATGTGCAAAGTTGCGATGATAAAAGAAGAAAGAATCTCTGTCAGTAGGTAATATCCAAAAAAAGGTGTTAGTGAATCCAAATGGTCAAAAAAAAGGGAAAAAAATTCGAAAAAAATAGTCAATCAGTGATATTCCTGGTGTAAACAAACAGACCAATACAAAGAGTCAGATCCTCAAATTCCAAGGTATAAATGTGGAAAAACGTGTGTTCAAATATACGAAACAAATGCTGAAACAAACTCCCACATAAGTGAAAAAAATTCAGTGCATGAAAGAAAAAAAAAAAAAAAAAAAAAAGGGAGTGATTCTGATATGGTAAAAACACAGAAATCCTATGATACAGCAGGTGAAGTATATGGCGAGACGATCAACATCAACCTAAAATGAAAAATAAAAAAACATAGTGCAATAACGTTTTCAAATTCAAAGTGGTGAAGGGATTAGGCTTACCTATCGGTCAACGCGTTTCGGCCCGTGATAGGCCTTTATCAAGACTGATTTCAAATTCTGTTGGTAAGCCTTTTATAGCCCTAAACCGGAAGTGTCATCTCTGCCCACTTCCGTTTTCAGATTTTCGTTCGTTTAACTTTCATAGCAATAAAATAACAATGTAGTTGCTTTTTTAGGTCTCAGATTGCCATCAGGTTAAGATGCAGTCTTAGCAGAAGTGCCATAGTTTTTTTAGCCCTTTATTCTGAATACAGCGTCTTCATCTATATTGTGACGTCACTTCCGGTAAATATTTTTTGTGACCTTAAATGGTTTAGTGCTTCTATCCAAATGGGGTTGTTTACGGATTTATGTGTTTAGTTTAGGATAGAGCAGAATTTATAATTTTCTAGTTTTAGTTTAATTGCATTGGTTAATTTTCATATAGCCGTTTTTACGACCTTTTGATTGACGTCACAATGGGTGTCTTAGAAATGAGAATGTTTACGAGATGCTGGACTTTAGATTTCATTTGGTTGTTCCTTACGATCTGCAAAATGGGAGTGTAGAGGAGATAGTTTACTATATATGTTTCTATAAGATCCTAGGTAAGGGAATGTATTATGCACTTCTAACGAGTGTTTTGTTTCTGTAGTCGTGTTTTTTTCTGTAGTCGTATTTTTTCTATAGCGAGAAGCTATGGGTGTGCATACATTCTCTCATTGTGATTGGATAAATATTTGGGGGTATGTCAGTTGGTTAATCTTGGATTGGTCTTTGTGTCATAATGTGTATTTAGATCTGAAGTTGAGAAGGGATTATCGACAGATCCTAAATGGTTTTAGGATCATTTAAAATACTGATATGTTTATATCATTTTTGTAGATAGAGATTTATAGGGAATGGCTTTGATGTTAGCTTTACTATTAATGAGCAGGGATCTATTTTCTGCAATGATATCTTTCTCGTATATATGGAGGCATTTTTGGATGCACTTTCTTCTTTAAGTATCTAGAGGTAGATTGGGACCGGACTTCATTTGTCCTTCTATAATTTTCTGTCTGAGGTTATCTAGGTGGAACAGCGCACTCTATATTTAAATGCATGTCTAAGAGTAGGTTTGAGACTAGACTTCTTTCATCTGTCTCTGTTTGGTGTTATCTAAATTAATCAGAGCACTGATCTAAGGTAAATCGGGGTACTGGTCTAGGATAATGATGTGATAGACATTATTCTCTCTTTTAACAAATGGTTCAAGAGTACTCTCTATATATGAAAACTATTGTATATATGAGAGATAGGTGTCAGAGTGGTTCCTCTATTCTTATTTCGAGGATGGGGGATCATGCATAGAATTATAATGCAAAAATAGGTGGACAATTTTACCATTAACCAATGCAATTAAACTAAAACTAGAAAATTATAAATTCTGCTCTATCCTAAACTAAACACATAAATCCGTAAACAACCCCATTTGGATAGAAGCACTAAACCATTTAAGGTCACAAAAAATATTTACCGGAAGTGACGTCACAATATAGATGAAGACGCTGTATTCAGAATAAAGGGCTAAAAAAACTATGGCACTTCTGCTAAAACTGCATCTTAACCTGATGGCAATCTGAGACCTAAAAAAGCAACTACATTGTTATTTTATTGCTATGAAAGTTAAACGAACGAAAATCTGAAAACGGAAGTGGGCAGAGATGACACTTCCGGTTTAGGGCTATAAAAGGCTTACCAACAGAATTTGAAATCAGTCTTGATAAAGGCCTATCACGGGCCGAAACACGTTGACCGATAGGTAAGCCTAATCCCTTCACCACTTTGAATTTGAAAACGTTATTGCGCTATGTTTTTTTATTTTTCATTTTAGGTTGATGTTGATCGTCTCGCCATATACTTCACCTGCTGTATCATAGGATTTCTGTGTTTTTACCATATTAGAATCACTCCCCTTTTTTTTTTTTTTTCTTTTTTTTTTTTCATGCACTGAATTTTTTTCACTTATGTGGGAGTTTGTTTCAGCATTTGTTTCGTATATTTGAACACACGTTTTTCCACATTTATACCTTGGAATTTGAGGATCTGACTCTTTGTATTGGTCTGTTTGTTAACACCAGGAATATCACTGATTGACTATTTTTTCGCCTTTTTTTCCCTTTTTTTTTGACCATGTGGATTCACTAACACCTTTTTTTTGATATTACCTACTGACAGAGATTCTTTCTTCTTTTATCATCGCAACTTTGCACATATGGGTTTTTTCTAATTTTTACCACTACAATTTTATGCACATTACCATTATTCTCATTGGTCTTTTGGGATAAATGGAACACACCCACTGATATATTTTTTACAGTTTTCTACCACATATTATCCTCACAGAAGCTACCATTAGGAAGTGAACATATTTCATTTTTTTCTTCAATCGTTCTCTATGACACACAGTTTATAGCATCAATATCTATCATCTAGTGGCATAGTGGATACATTTGTTTTTTAATATTTTCGTGGACCCCTCGGTCTAATATTCAGACTTTTAATTCAGCCAAGTGCATTTTTACTGTTTTTACTATTGCTGTAACCTTGTGACATTTATGATTGTTTTTTTCCTCATGGATCCATGAAGGTTTTTCTATGTTATCTTATTTTATCTATTCTGATGTTATTATATATGTGTTTATTAAAATATCATTTTAACCACATTGTGTAAAGTAACATTTCACAGTGTTAAGATTGTATGTGCAGAGCCACATTCACCTGAGTAATCACTCATTGAAGCATACTTATCAGAAGTGCTAAGTTAATCTAATTTTATATATTCCATTCCATTTAGCCCTTTGCCTCCGTCAAGAGGCGCCTGGGGGACCCCCACTCAAAAATTGATTTTCTATTCTTGGTAACAACTAGGTGTTACCACCCTTAGGCTTATAGGGGTTTTAGTTGGCGCAGGTCCGCATATCTCTGAACCTTAAATATTATTAACCCTTAATCTGCTGCCCCTAACATCGCCGCCACCTACCTACATTTATTAACCCCTAATCTGGCGCACCCAACATCGCCGCCACTATACTAAATTTATTAACCCCTAAACCTAAGTCTAACCATAACCCTAACAACCCCTAACTTAAATATAATTAAAATAAATCTAAATAAAAATTAATATCATTAACTAAATAATTCCTATTTTAAACTAAATACTTACCTATAAAATAAACCCTAAGCTAGCTACAATATAACTGTTACATTGTAGCTAGCTTAGGGTTTATTTTTATTTTACAGGCAAGTTTGTATTTATTTTAACTAGGTAGAATAGTTATTAACTATTTACTAACTACCTAGTTACAATAAATACAAATTTACCTGTAAAATAAAACCTAACCTGTCTTACAATAAAACCTAACCTTACACTACAATTAAATAAATTACATTATTAAATATAATTACCTAAATTACAAAAAAAAAACCCACTAAATTACACAAAATAAAAAACAAATTATCAGATATTTAAACTAATTACACCTAATCTAATAGCCCTGTCAAAATAAAAAAGCCCCCCCAAAATAAAAAAAAACCCTAGCCTAAACTAAACTACCAATACCCCATAAAGGGCCTTTTGCGGGGCATTGCCCCAAAGAAATTAGCTCATTTACCTGTAAAAAAAAATACAAACAAAACAACCCCACCAACAGTAAAACCCACCACCCACATAACCAACCCCCCCCCCCCAAATAATATCCTAACTAAAAAAACCTAAGCTCCCCATTGCCCTGAAAAGGGCATTCGGATGGGCATTGCCCTTAAAAGGGCATTTAGCTCTATTGCTGCCCAAACCCTACCCTACAATAAACCCTTAAAAAAACCTAACACTAACCCCCAAAGATCCACTTACAGTTTTGAAGAGCCGACATCCATCCTCAACGAAGCCGGGAGAAGTCCTCAGCGAAGCAGCAAGAAGTCCTCAACGAAACCGGGAGAAGTCTTCATCCAAGCCGGCAGAAGTGGTCCTCCAGATGGGCAGAAGTCTTCATCCAGACTGCATCTTCTATCTTCATCCATCCGGCGAGGAGCGGCTCCATCTTCAAGACATCCGGCACGGAGCATCCTCTTCCATCTAAGTTTTCTTCCAGAATGAAGGTTCCTTTAAATGACGTCATCCAAGATGGCGTCCCTTGAATTCCGATTGGCTGATAGAATTCTATCAGCCAATCGGAATTAAAGGTGAAAAAATCATATTGGCTGAGGCAATCAGCCAATAGGAGTGAGCTTGCATTCTATTGGCTGCTCCAATCAGGATTTTTTCACCTTTAATTCCGATTGACCTCGATGGAGAAGAGGATGCTCCGCGTCGGATGTCTTGAAGATGGAGCCGCTCCGCGCCGGATGGATGAAGATAGAAGATGCCATCTGGATGAAGACTTCTGCCCGACTTCTCCCAGCTTCGTTGAGGACTTCTTGCCGCTTCGCTGAGGACGGATGTCGGCTCTTCAAAACTGTAAGTGGATCTTCAGGGGTTAGTGTTAGGTTTTTTTAAGGGTTTATTGGGTGGATTTTATTTTTAGGTTAGGGTTTGGGCAGCAATAGAGCTAAATGCCCTTTTAAGGGCAATGCCCATCCAAATGCCCTTTTTAGGGCAATGGGGATCTTAGATTTTTTTAGTTAGGATTTTATTTGGGGGGTTTGGTTGTGTGGGTGGTAGGTTTTACTGTTGGGGGGATTGTTTGTATTTATTTTACAGATAAAAGAGCTGATTTATTTGGGGCAATGACCCGCAAAAGGCCCTTTTAAGGGCTATCGGTAGTTTAGTTTAGGCTAGGGTTTTTTTTTTAATTTGGGGGGGCTTTTTTATTTTGATAGGGCTAATAGATTAGGTGTAATTAGTTTAAATATCTGATCATTTCTTTTTTTATTTTGTGTAATTTAGTGTTTGTTTTTTTTGTAATTTAGGTAATTGTATTTAATTAATTTAATTTATTTAATTGTAGTGTAAGGTTAGGTTTTATTGTAAGACAGGTTAGGTTTTATTTTACAGGTAAATGTGTATTTATTTTAACTAGGTAGTTAGTAAATAGTTAATAACTATTTAGTAACTATTCTACCTAGTTAAAATAAATACAAACTTGCCTGTAAAATAAAAATAAACCCTAAGCTAGCTACAATGTAACTATTAGTTATATTGTAGCTAGCTTAGGGTTTATTTTATAGGTTAGTATTTAGTTTTAAATAGGAATTATTTAGTTAATGATATTAATTTTGATTTAGATTTATTTTAATTATATTTAAGTTAGGGGGTTTTAGGGTTAGTCTTAAGTTTAGGGGTTAATAAATTTAGTATAGTGGCGGCGACGTTGGGGGCGGCAAATTAGGGGTTAATAAATGTAGGTAGGTGGCGGCTATGTTAGGGACAGCAGATTAGGGGTTAATAATATTTAACTAGTGTTTAAGATGCAGGAGTGCGGCGGTTTAGGGGTTAATATGTTTATTATAGTGGCGGCAATGTCGGGAGTGGCAGATTAGGGGTCAATAATTTTATTTCAGTGTTTGCAATGCGGGAGGGCCTCGGTTTAGGGGTTAATAGGTCGTTTATGGGTGTTAGTGTACTTTTTAACACTTTAGTTATGAGTTTTATGCTACAGCTTTGTAGCGTAAAACTCATAACTACTGACTTTAGAATGCGTTACGAATCTTGCGGGATAGGCTGTACTGCTCACTTTTTGGCCTCCAAAAAAAAGCTTGTAATACCGGTGCTATGGAAGTCCCATTGAAAAAAGACTTTACGAAAATTGCGTAAGTTAATTTGCGGTACGGCCAAAAAAGTGTGCGGGACAGCTGTACCTACAAGACTCGTAATAGCAGCGGTAGTGAAAAAGCAGCGTTATAACCCATAACGCTGCTTTTTTACTCATAACGCAAAACTCGTAATCTAGCCGATAGTTAATAGGAGAACTCCTAAAAGCTATAAATAACAAATATTTCCTTAACAAAGAACATAAAAAATGTTCAAAATGAATAATAAGGAGAATTTTTAACAAACTGTCTGATACAGGATCTTTAAAACAAAGAAACCTTCATCAGGAGGTGCCGAGTGGTGATGTCAACTTGTTTCTGAGCGTCAGAAGGCAGCGTGCAGCAGAGCTGGGAGAAGAGAGTGGAGGTGAGAGCCAAGCACCACGCTAAGCCAAAAAGGTGTTCTTTCTAGCACCACAGCTGCATTGCAATCAAGACCACGCAACTAGCGTGGGAGCACTCGAGACAAGGGGAGGCGGACTGGTGGATCCTTTGACACCACAGCACGGCAGGAGACATAGGTTCTCAAGTAAACGGAGATTGGCTTGTTTGTATTTTGTTTGGCTCTGTGTAGATCACAAGATAGCTGCGGAGGAGACCTGCCCCCTAAGTATTAAGCTGAGTGACAACGGACAAGAGAAAAACAGAATTTATGCTTACCTGATAAATTACTTTCTCCAACGGTGTGTCCGGTCCACGGCGTCATCCTTACTTGTGGGATATTCTCTTCCCCAACAGGAAATGGCAAAGAGTCCCAGCAAAGCTGGTCACATGAACCCTCCTAGGCTCCGCCCACCCCAGTCATTCGACCGACGGACAGGAGGAAATATATATAGGAGAAACCATATGATACCGTGGTGACTGTAGTTAGAGAAAATAATTCATCAGACCTGATTAAAAAACCAGGGCGGGCCGTGGACCGGACACACCGTTGGAGAAAGTAATTTATCAGGTAAGAATAAATTCTGTTTTCTCCAACATTGGTGTGTCCGGTGCACGGCGTCATCCTTACTTGTGGGAACCAATACCAAAGCTTTAGGACACGGATGAAGGGAGGGAGCAAATCAGGTCACCTAAATGGAAGGCACCACGGCTTGCAAAACCTTTCTCCCAAAAATAGCCTCCGAAGAAGCAAAAGTATAAAATTTGTAAAATTTGGCAAAAGTGTGCAGTGAAGACCAAGTCGCTGCCTTACATATCTGGTCAACAGAAGCCTCGTTCTTGAAGGCCCATGTGGAAGCCACAGCCCTAGTGGAGTGAGCTGTGATTCTTTCAGGAGGCTGCCGTCCGGCAGTCTCATAAGCCAATCGGATAATGCTTTTAAGCCAAAAGGAAAGAGAGGTAGAAGTCGCTTTTTGACCTCTCCTTTTACCAGAATAAACAACAAACAAGGAAGATGTTTGTCTGAAATCTTTAGTAGCCTCTAAATAGAATTTTAGAGCACGGACTACGTCCAAATTGTGTAACAAACGTTCCTTCTTTGAAACTGGATTCGGACACAAAGAAGGTACAACTATCTCCTGGTTAATATTTTTGTTGGAAACAACTTTCGGAAGAAAACCAGGCTTAGTACGCAAAACCACCTTATCTGCATGGAACACCAGATAGGGCGGAGAACACTGCAGAGCAGATAACTCTGAAACTCTTCTAGCAGAAGAAATTGCAACCAAAAACAAAACTTTCCAAGATAATAACTTAATATCTACGGAATATAAGGGTTCAAACGGAACCCCTTGAAGAACTGAAAGAACTAGATTTAGACTCCAGGGAGGAGTCAAAGGTCTGTAAACAGGCTTGATCCTAACCAGAGCCTGAACAAATGCTTGAACATCTGGCACAGCTGCCAGTCTTTTGTGAAGTAAAACAGATAAAGCAGAGATCTGTCCCTTCAGAGAACTTGCAGATAATCCTTTCTCCAAACCTTCTTGTAGAAAGGATAGAATCTTAGGAATTTTTATCTTGTTCCATGGGAATCCTTTAGATTCACACCAACAGATATATTTTTTCCATATTTTATGGTAAATTTTTCTAGTTACAGGCTTTCTAGCCTGAATCAGAGTATCTATTACAGAATCTGAAAACCCACGCTTTGATAAAATCAAGCGTTCAATCTCCAAGCCGTCAGTTGGAGGGAAACCAGATTCGGATGTTCGAATGGACCCTGAACAAGAAGGTCCTGTCTCAAAGGTAGCTTCCATGGTGGAGCCGATGACATATTCACCAGGTCTGCATACCAAGTCCTGCGTGGCCACGCAGGAGCTATCAAGATCACCGAGGCCCTCTCCTGATTGATCCTGGCTACCAGCCTGGGGATGAGAGGAAACGGTGGGAATACATAAGCTAGGTTGAAGGTCCAAGGTGCTACTAGTGCATCTACTAGGGTCGCCTTGGGATCCCTGGATCTGGACCCGTAGCAAGGAACCTTGAAGTTCTGACGAGACGCCATCAGATCCATGTCTGGAATGCCCCATAATTGAGTTATTTGGGCAAAGATTTCCGGATGGAGTTCCCACTCCCCCGGATGGAATGTCTGACGACTCAGAAAATCCGCTTCCCAATTTTCCACTCCTGGGATGTGGATCGCAGACAAGTGGCAGGAGTGATCCTCCGCCCATTGAATTATCTTGGTCACTTCTTTCATCGCCAGGGAAGTTCTTGTTCCCCCCTGATGATTGATATATGCAACGGTCGTCATGTTGTCTGACTGAAACCTTATGAATTTGGCCTTTGCTAGTTGAGGCCAAGCTCTGAGAGCATTGAATATCGCTCTCAGTTCCAGAATGTTTATCGGGAGAAGAGACTCTTCCCGAGACCATAGACCCTGAGCTTTCAGGGATTCCCAGACCGCGCCCCAGCCCACTAGGCTGGCGTCGGTCGTGACAATGACCCACTCTGGTCTGCGGAAGCTCATTCCCTGTGACAGATTGTCCAGGGTCAGCCACCAACGGAGTGAATCTCTGGTCTTTTGATCTACTTGAATCGTCGGAGACAAGTCTGTATAATCCCCATTCCACTGTCTGAGCATGCACAGTTGTAATGGTCTTAGATGAATTCGTGCAAAAGGAACTATGTCCATTGTTGCAACCATCAATCCTATTACTTCCATGCACTGCGCTATGGAAGGACGAGGAACAGAATGAAGTACTTGACAAGAGCTTAGAAGTTTTGATTTTCTGACCTCTGTCAGAAAAATCCTCATTTCTAAGGAATCTATTATTGTTCCCAAGAAGGGAACTCTTGTTGACGGGGACAGAGAACTTTTTTCTTTGTTTACCTTCCATCCATGAGATCTGAGAAAGGCTAGGACGATGTCCGTATGAGCCTTTGCTTTTGACAGGGACGACGCTTGAATCAGGATGTCGTCCAAGTAAGGTACTACTGCAATGCCCCTTGGTCTTAGAACCGCTAGAAGGGACTCTAGTACCTTTGTGAAAATCCTTGGAGCAGTGGCTAATCCAAATGGAAGTGCCACAAACTGGTAATGCTCGTCCAGAAAAGCGAACCTTAGGAACTGATGATGTTCCTTGTGGATAGGAATATGTAGGTACGCATCCTTTAAATCCACGGTAGTCATAAATTGATTTTCCTGGATAGTAGGTAGGATCGTTCGAATAGTTTCCATTTTGAACGATGGTACCCTGAGAAATTTGTTTAGGATCTTTAGATCCAAAATTGGTCTGAATGTTCCCTCTTTTTTGGGAACTATGAACAGATTGGAATAAAATCCCATTCCTTGTTCTCTTATTGGAACTGGATGTATCACTCCCATCTTTAACAGGTCTTCTACACAATGTAAGAATGCCTGTCTCTTTATTTGGTTTGAAGATAATTGAGACCTGTGGAACCTTCCCCTTGGGGGTAGTTCCTTGAATTCCAGGAGATAACCTGAGAAACTATTTCTAGCGCCCAAGGATCCTGAACATCTCTTGCCCAAGCCTGAGCAAAGAGAGAAAGTCTGCCCCCCACTAGATCCGGTCCCGGATCGGGGGCTATCCCTTCATGCTGTTTTGGTAGCAGTGGTAGGCTTCTTGGCCTGCTTACCCTTGTTCCAGCCTTGCATTGGTTTCCAGGCTGGTTTGGGTTGTGAAGTATTACCCTCTTGCTTAGAGGATACAGAATTAGAGACTGGTCCGTTTCTGCGAAAGGGACGAAAATTAGGCTTATTATTAGCCTTAAAAGACCTATCCTGTGGGAGGGCGTGGCCCTTTCCCCCAGTGATGTCTGAAATAATCTCTTTCAAATCAGGTCCAAATAATGTTTTACCTTTGAAAGGCATGTTAAGCAATTTTGTCTTGGAAGACACATCCGCTGACCAAGACTTTAGCCAAAGCACTCTGCGCGCCACGACAGCAAACCCTGAATTTTTCGCCGCTAATCTAGCTAATTGCAAAGCGGCATCTAAAACAAAAGAGTTAGCCAATTTAAGTGCTTGAACTCTGTCCATAACCTCCTCATATCATACGAAGATTCTTTACTGAGCGATTTTTCTAGTTCCTCGAACCAGAAACACGCTGCCGTAGTGACAGGAACAATGCATGAAATTGGTTGTAGAAGGTAACCTTGCTGTACAAAAATCTTTTTAAGCAAACCCTCTAATTTCTTATCCATAGGATCTTTGAAAGCACAACTATCTTCGATAGGAATAGTAGTGCGTTTGTTTACAGTAGAAACCGCCCCCTCGACCTTGGGGACTGTCTGCCATAAGTCCTTTCTGGGGTCGACTATAGGAAATAATTTCTTAAATATAGGGGGGGGGAACAAAAGGTATGCCGGGCCTTTCCCACTCTTTATTTACTATGGCCGCCACCCGCTTGGGTATAGGAAAAGCGTCGGGGGGCACCGGAACCTCTAGGAACTTGTCCATCTTACATAATTTCTCTGGAATGACCAAATTGTCACAATCATCCAGAGTAGATAACACCTCCTTAAGCAGTGCGCGGAGATGTTCTAATTTAAATTTAAATGTCACAACATCAGGTTCAGCTTGATGAGAAATTTTTCCTGAATCTGAAATTTCTCCATCAGACAAAACCTCCCTCATGGCCCCTTGAGATTGGTGTGAGGGTATGTCAGAACAGTTATCATCAGCGTCCTCTTGCTCTTCAGTGTTTAAAACAGAGCAATCGCGCTTTCTCTGATAAGTAGGCATTTTGGATAAAAGATTTGCTATGGAGTTATCCATTACAGCCGTTAATTGTTGCATGGTAATAAGTATTGGCGCACTAGATGTACTAGGGGCCTCCTGTGTGGGCATAACTGGTGTAGACACAGTAGGGGATGATGTAGTATCATGTTTACTCCCCTCATTTGAGGAATCATCTTGGGCAATATCATTATCTGTTGCATTACTGTCCTTACTTTGTTTGGACACTATGGCACAATTATCACATACATTTAAATGGGGAGACACATTGGCTTTCATACATATAGAACATAGCTTATCTGATGGTACAGACCTGTTAAACAGGCTTAAACTTGTCAACAAAGCACAAAAAACGTTTTAAAATAAAACCGTTACTGTCACTTTAAATTTCAAACTGAAAACACTTTATTACTGAATATGTGAAAAAGTATGAAGGAATTGTTCAAAATTCACCAAAATTTCACACAGTGTCTTAAAGCATTAAAAGTATTGCACACCAAATTTCAGAGCTTTAACCCTTAAATTAACGGAACCGGAGCCGTTTTTACATTTAACCCCTATACAGTCCCAGAATGAGGCTCTGTCTATAACTAGAAAGGCCCCCATCTGAAAAAGGTGTCCAACACAGTGCCTGCCGTTTTTCTAAACGTTCCCCAAGATTATAATACCAATAATTAGTTAGAATCTGCATAATATGCCTAGTAAAGCAATTGTTTTAGCCCAGAAAAATGTCTACCAGTTTTTAAGCCCTTTTTGAAGCCCTTTATTCTTTTATGTTTAACTAAGAAAATGGCTTACCGGTCCCCATGAGGGGAAATGACAGCCTTCCAGCATTACATGGTCTTGTTAGAAATATGGCTAGTCATACCTTAAGCAGAAAAGACTGCTAACTGTTTCCCCCAACTGAAGTTACTTCATCTCAACAGTCCTGTGTGGAAACAGCAATCGATTTTAGTTACTGTCTGCTAAAAATCATCTTCCTCTTACAAACAGAAATCTTCATCCTTTTCTGTTTCAGAGTAAATAGTACATACCAGCACTATTTTAAAATAACAAACACTTGATAGAAGAATAAAACTACAAAAAACTCTTAACCATCTCCGTGGAGATGTTGCCTGTGCAACGGCAAAGAGAATGACTGGGGTGGGCGGAGCCTAGGAGGGTTCATGTGACCAGCTTTGCTGGGACTCTTTGCCATTTCCTGTTGGGGAAGAGAATATCCCACAAGTAAGGATGACGCCGTGGACCGGACACACCAATGTTGGAGAAATTCTCGTTCAGCTGAAAGCCATAGAAACCCAGGTGGCCTGGATAAAGGTGTGTTAATTTGCTTATGTACATTTGTGTGTATCTGCTTTTATGCATTAACGCTTCAAGGGGTATTCAAGTGATGTTCTTCCTGTACTTAGGTCACAAAACAATGATGAACAAGAAAAATATTGCTGTGTGAGCAAGATAAGGGCATGGAATTTAACCCGTTGCAATTTACTCTAAAAACTCCCATGGGGGAGGCCTAGAGACCCTGGAAATAAGGGTGAACTTCGTTAAATCTATCAAACACAAAAGGACACTCACTCCCCACTAAAGTTAAACCTGCACTGCCTCCCTATTAAAGTTAAACCTGCAGTATATAAGAACCTATGGTTCAGGGCTATACCTGGACTATATTAAGGGGCCTATATATTGTTTATTGAGATAATTGAGTGGGATCAGATCGATAAATACATAAAAGCACAAAGAATGTCCCCTAAAATTAAATCAGGGGAGAGGAAAACCCCTGTTGGAGGAAAAAAACAGAAGAAATAAACGAAGCTAATAGCATAGCTACCCAGATTTCGGTCCTGATCTTCCACAAAATAGAGGAGATCAATTTAAAACTCTCTACAATAATGGAGGAGATTACAAATCAGAATAGCAGGATGACTGAATTGGAGCAAAGATTATGGGACTGTGAGGATAATCAAACTGCTATGATGCCTAAATTTGATATAATCATGAAACAAAATCACAGATTAACTTTTAAATTAGAGGAGTTGGAGGACAGAAGCAGGCGAAATAATCTGAGGATTATAGGCTTGCCGGAAGAAAGAAATACAGAGAATCTAATGCAATTTACGGAGGAAACTTTACCTGCCCTTCTAAAGCTAGATGGCTCAAATGGCAAATTTACAGTGGAAAGGGCCAATAGAACTGGGAGAACTCAGGATACAATGGATCAGAGAGCTTACATGCCAGTGGTTGTGAGATATCTGAACTTCCAGGCCAAAATGGCGCTTCTAAGAGCCTACAGGAGAATTCAATACCTTTGTTTTCGAACATATGTTCCCAACTGGTAAAAGAAGGGATTTTTTTTTTCTTTACTCTATCCAGCTACGTTAAGGATTAAAGCTGGCAATTACTTTTTTTTTTGATACCCCAGAGCAAGCACAAATTTTTTTGGATAAAGAGATAACACCAAGTAGGCGTGGATGTGGCTCCCCCCCCTTTTTTTTTTTTATTTATGTGGATATATGAATAAAGTATACATTGGGCTTTACAAATGTGATTGGAATTAGTAAAGTACAAAAGTTTAGGTAGATCAGAGTCGCTGAGAGTTAGGGGTTTACAAGATTTTAGTAAAATTCTTTGGCCCAGATAAAATAATGGTGAGTTGAATGTATAATGAATAGGGTTCTATAAATATACAGGGTAAATCATAAAATGTCAGGAAGATGACAGGCACTGGTGTGTGATCCACAAATTGTTAGTAAAATACTTCAGATATAATAGTGGGGAACCGAATGTACAATGAATATACACAGTGTTATAAATGTAAATGGAATCGGAAAATAACAAAATTTAGGAAGAGTATAGTCACTAAGAGTTAGTTGTGTGATTCACAAAGTGATAGTAAAATTGGTGAACTCAATATATAATTTATAAATGCAAGGGTGAGCCAGATATTTTAATGCAATGGCTATTAGTAAACTATAAAATCCTAGGAAGAAGATAGTTACTGAGACCTAGGTGTGTGATTCATAAACTGATTGTAAAACATTTGAATACATATGGTGCTATAAATGTAAATGATTTTGGTTAATCACTATAATTTAGGAAGAGGTTAGACACTGAGAGTTAGGGGTGACATTTATAAATTGATAGTGAGAATACTTTTTGTTTCACATATAATTGTGGTGAGCAGATTGCATAATGAATATATATGGGTTTTATAAAAGTAAAGGGTATCTGCAAATTACTAAACTTTAGGATTCATTAAGCTTAATGTACATTTAATATATTTGGTTATATAAATACAAAGGGTGTTAGCAAATCACAAACATTTTAGGAAGATGTTGGTTAATGAGCTTAAGGTATATGATTTACAAATGGATAGTAAAAAATCTTTGTTTAGATATAATAGGGGTGAGTTGTATGCACAAAAGCAATGGGTATTAGTAAATTATAAAAGCCCAGCAAGAACATAGTCACTGAGATTTAGGTATGTGATTCATAAAATGACGATACAATATTTTGGTTTAGACATATTAGGGGTGAGTGAAATGTACAATGCATAACTAATAGTAAAATATTCTGGTATAGATATAATAGGGGTGAACTGAATGTACAATGAATATATTTGATGTTATAAATGTAAATGTCACTGGTAAATTATAAAACTCTAGGAATAAGATAGTCACCGTGAGTTAGGGGTGTGATTTATAAACTAATAATAACTGGGTGTGTGAGTTATAATTTGAGGGAAATTTATTCTGGTCTAGACATAAGAGTGGCGAGTTGAATGTATAATGAATATATAGGGGTTTATGAATATAAAGAATATCAGTAAATTATAAAACTCTAGGAAGATGACACTTACTTATGTGGCATCGCTCTCCTGGTCATATTACATTTATATATAATGAAGAGTATGATTAGAAGAGCGGGTAGCAAGTAGAGTACCCCTCGCCCCCTTTCCTTTTTTTTTTTTTTTGGCCTAGGTTTATAAAAGGAATAAAAGTTATAGGAGGGAAGTTAAAATGCAAGCTCTGGAAAGATATAACTAATGGAATTTTAATATAAGTGTTAGGGTATAAATATGCCCAGTGGGTCATATTTTATTTGTTGTTCTAAATTTAAGAGGGTGTGTGGGGGTAATTTTTTTTTTTTGTGTTCCTCTTCGTCTCTCCTTGTTCCCTCCTCCCCTCCTCTTTTTCCAGTTGGTAATGGCTCTCTTCTTTTTAGAGTGATGGTTGCAAAGTTATTCTTATATAACTTTAACAGATGGTTAAATTATTATCATGGAATGTGGGGGAATTCATTTTCCTATTAAACGTAAGGCTATTCTTAATATTTTAAGTAAGAAAAAGGTGGATATCATCAGCTTGCAAGAAACACATCTCTCTGAGATTGAACATTCAAAAATCAAAGCAAAATGGATAGGGGAGGTAATTAGTGCTTCAAATTCTAAAGCAGCAAGGGGGGGCAGTCTTGATAAATAAGAATTTAAATTATGAAATAGATAAGGAGGGGAGGTATATCTTTATTTACATCACTATAGGTAAGGTAAATTATATAATTGGGAACATTTATGGGCCTAATAATGTGGATTGGAAATTCTGGAACAAAATATATAAGATTCTACATAAAGCCTACGATAAAAAGGTGACAATTATGGGAGACTAATGTGACTCCCAATTCTTTATTAGATAGAAAAAAGATCTCAAACAAACAGATCAGGCTTTTAGGATTTACTTGCATATCCAAATCCCATAATACTCTATCTAGATTAGACTTATTCCTTGTATCAGACGTGTTAACAATGAGAATTAGTGAGAAAAATATACAGGATTTCATCCAATCGGACCATGCCCCAATCTCCTTAACCGTAAATGAACCGTCTAGAGCTAATTACAACTCTTTTTATTTTCCTAACTATTTAACTAAGTCAGCTAAATTTGCAGAATTTTTAAACAAAAATGGTTGGAATATAGCATTAATAACTTAGAATATAGAGAGAATAAGACAATTTACTGGGAAGCAGCCAAAGTTACATTAAAAGCAGAGATAACATCGTATTTAATCAAACTAAAGAGGGAAGGGAATATTGAAAACATGAAATTGGCCAATAATCTTTCAGCAGGATATTCCCGATTTAGACTGTATCCATCCAGGGAGCATAGGCTTAATTATCTGAAACATAGAAACATAGAAGCATAGATATTGACGGCAGATAAGAGCCATAGGCCCAGCAAGTCTGCCCGACCTTACCTAACAGTATAAACTTATCTAGTTCGTAGGATAGCCCTATGCTTGTCCCATGCATTTTTAAAGTCCCCCACAGTGTTTGTTGCTACTACCTCTTGAGGAAGTTTATTCCATAAATCAATCACTCTTTCTGTAAAGAAGTGCTTCCTCAAATTACTTCTGAATCTACTACCCTTTAGCTTGAGCTCATGACCCCTTGTTCTTGAATTTTCCATTTTATGTAAAATACCCACAGCCTCAGTTTTACTAAACCCTTTAATGTACTTGAAAGTTGCTATCATATCACCTCTTTCCCTTCTCTCCTCTAAGCTATACATATTTAGGTCATTGAGCCTATCCTGGTAAGTTTTATTTTTTAGACCATGTACCATTTTGGTAGCCCTCCTTTGCACAGATTCAAGTTTGTTAATATCCTTCTGAAGATATGGTCTCCAGAACTGCACACAATACTCAAGATGAGGCCTAACTAATGATCTATAAAGTGGCATAAGAACCTTACTATTTCTGCTGCAAATACCTCTACCAATACATCCAAGCATTCTGCTAGCCTTACTCGCTGCATTACTACATTGTTTACTAAGTTTTAAATCATCTGAAATAATAATTCCCAAGTCCTGTTCCTCGTCTGTAACAGTCAGTAAAGTGTCATTGAGTCTGTAATTAACATTTGGATTTTTCTTCCCTAAATGCATTATTTTACACTTCGCTGTGTTAAACTTTAGACCCCAGTCATTTGTCCAATCCTCCAATTGTTGTATATCACTTCTCATTTTGTCTACCCCCCCTGGAACATCCACTCTGTTGCAAATTTTTGTATCATCTGCAAAGAGACATACTTTCCCCTGTAGCCCTTTGCTGATATCGCAGATAAATATGTTAAACAAAACAGGCCCCAGAACTGACCCCTGAGGAACACCACTAGTAACAGCCCCCTCTGCTGAATGAACTCCATTTACTAAGACACTTTGTTTTCTGTCCTTAAGCCAGCATTCCACCCAGTTCACAATTTTTGAATCTAGACCAAGGAGATATAGTTTGTGAATAAGTTTATTGTGTGGGACGGTGTCAAATGCTTTGCTGAAATCTAGATATGCTACATCAACTGCTCCTCCCTTGTCTAATACTTTTGTTACATAATCAAAGAAGTCAATTAGATTAGTCTGACATGATCTCCCTGAAGTAAAACCATGCTGATTTTGGTCCTCTAAATTGTTTGTCTTTATGTAAGTCATAATTCTTTCTTTTAAGAGGCTTTCCATTAATTTCCCTACTACTGAAGTTAAACTAACTGGCCTGTAGTTGCCAGATTCTTCTCTACTGCCCTTTTTATGAAGGGGTATTACATTTGCTATTCTCCAATCATCTGGGACAGCTCCTGTTAATAGTGACTGATTAAACAGATCAGTTAATGGGACAGTTAGCACTGATCGAAGTTCTTTTAAAACCCTTGGATGAATATTATCAGGACCCACTGCCTTTGTAACATTTATTTTTGATAATGCTAACAAAACCTCATCCTCTGTAAAAAGATTACTGTTAAGCTTGTTTCTATTTTGCGTTGCATCCCTTAATGTAGACATTGTATCTTCACAATCTTTAGTGAAAACAGAACAGAAGTAATCATTGAGACAGTCTGCAATCTGCTTATCTCCTTCTATTATTCTACCATCAACTGATTTCAATTTTACTATTCCTACCTTATTTTTTCTTCTTTCACTGATATATCTAAAGAATGTTTTGTCCCCATGTTTTACTGACTGTGCTATCTTCTCTTCTGCATGAGCTTTAACCTTCCTAATTAACTGCTTAGTCTTTTTTTGTTGAAGCCAAGAAAGAGAGAGATTTGTTTTTACTGAATGGGAATAAGGGCGGGAAATATCTAGCAGGTCTCTTCAATAAATCAAAAAAGAAAAAACCCATAGGGTTAATCAAAGAAGGACTAAAAACTACTAATAAGCTAGAAGAGATCACCTCCCTTGTTCAGGGAGACAGAAGAGGGAACCTACAATAGTTTACTGTGGTGAAGGGTGAGGGGCAATCGTGGGTACTTGTCTAATTTGGTCCCAAAATTGTAGAGTGTCGATGATCACAGGATGCGTCACCCCTAGGTCCTTCCTATAATGTGAAGGGATCCAGAGTAAATCGTGTAGTTGTAGCTCTGGTGGCAAGAGAGACTGTTCCACCGCCCTCCAAGAGGACACATTTGAAGTGTAACTCCAGCTTAAAAGGTGGGTTAGGCGAGCGGCTTGGTATTATAGCATAATATTTGGAAGACTCAGCCCACCTTTAGAGGTATCTCGCTGTAGAGTCTGCTTGGAGGTCCTAGGTTTCTTACCCTTCCAAATATAGGAGGTTAGAAGGCTGTGTAATTTGTTAATGATAGGTCTAGGTACATTAATCAGAAGTGATCGGAACAGGTAAAGTAATTTGGGTATGAAGGACATTTTGGTAGATTCAGGTAATCTGTCCGAAAAGTTCTTAGTAATGATCGTGGCTGGGGTCATGCTAAGGTGTACTCCGAGAAGTTTGATGGAGTCTTCGTACCAAGTATACTTAAATCGTGTAATAGGGCCAGATCACAAGGTGAGATATTTATAGACAAGGCTTCAGTCTTGGTTATGTTGAATTTATAGTGACTCAAGGTGCGAAAGGACTCAAGGAGTAGAAAAAACAGAATTTATGCTTACCTGATAAATTACTGTCTCCAACGGTGTGTCCGGTCCACGGCATCATCCTTACTTGTGGGATATCTCTTCCCCAACAGGAAATGGCAAAGAGTCCCAGCAAAGCTGGCCATATAGTCCCTCCTAGGCTCCGCCCACCCCAGTCATTCGACCGACGGACAGGAGGAAATATATATAGGAGAAACCATAAGGTACCGTGGTGACTGTAGTTAGAGAAAATAATTCATCAGACCTGATTAAAAAACCAGGGCGGGCCGTGGACCGGACACACCGTTGGAGAAAGTAATTTATCAGGTAAGCATAAATTCTGTTTTCTCCAACATTGGTGTGTCCGGTCCACGGCGTCATCCTTACTTGTGGGAACCAATACCAAAGCTTTAGGACACGGATGAAGGGAGGGAGCAAATCAGGTTACCTAAACGGAAGGCACCACAGCTTGCAAAACCTTTCTCCCAAAAATAGCCTCCGAAGAAGCAAAAGTATCAAATTTGTAAAATTTGGCAAAAGTGTGCAGTGAAGACCAAGTCGCTGCCTTACATATCTGGTCAACAGAAGCCTCGTTCTTGAAGGCCCATGTGGAAGCCACAGCCCTAGTGGAGTGAGCTGTGATTCTTTCAGGAGGCTGCCGTCCGGCAGTCTCATAAGCCAATCGGATGATGCTTTTAAGCCAAAAGGAAAGAGAGGTAGAAGTCGCTTTTTGACCTCTCCTTTTACCAGAATAAACAACAAACAAGGAAGATGTTTGTCTGAAATCTTTTGTAGCCTCTAAATAGAATTTTAGAGCACGGACTACGTCCAAATTGTGTAACAAACGTTCCTTCTTTGAAACTGGATTCGGACATAAAGAAGGTACAACTATCTCCTGGTTAATATTTTTGTTAGAAACAACCTTAGGAAGAAAACCAGGCTTAGTACGCAAAACCACCTTATCTGCATGGAACACCAGATAGGGCGGAGAACACTGCAGAGCAGATAACTCTGAAACTCTTCTAGCAGAAGAAATTGCAACCAAAAACAAAACTTTCCAAGATAGTAACTTAATATCTATGGAATGTAAAGGTTCATACGGAACCCCTTGAAGAACTGAAAGAACTAGATTTAGACTCCAGGGAGGAGTCAAATGTCTGTAAACAGGCTTGATCCTAACCAGAGCCTGAACAAATGCTTGAACATCTGGCACAGCTGCCAGTCTTTTGTGTAGTAAGACAGATAAAGCAGAGATCTGTCCCTTTAGAGAACTTGCAGATAATCCTTTCTCCAAACCTTCTTGTAGAAAGGAGAGAATCTTAGGAATTTTTATCTTATTCCATGGGAATCCTTTGGATTCACACCAACAGATATATCTTTTCCATATTTTATGGTAAATCTTTCTAGTTACCGGTTTTCTGGCCTGAACCAGAGTATCTATCACAGAATCTGAAAACCCACGCTTCGATAGAATCAAGCGTTCAATCTCCAAGCCGTCAGCTGGAGGGAGACCAGATTTGGATGTTCGAATGGACCCTGAACAAGAAGGTCCTGTCTCAAAGGTAGCTTCCATGGTGGAACCGATGACATATTCACCAGGTCTGCATACCAAGTCCTGTGTGGCCACGCAGGAGCTATCAAGATCACCGAGGCCCTCTCCTGATTGATCCTGGCTACCAGCCTGGGAATGAGAGGAAACGGTGGAAATACATAAGCTAGGTTGAAGGTCCAAGGTGCTACTAGTGCATCTACTAGAGTCGCCTTGGGATCCCTGGATCTGGACCCGTAGCAAGGAACCTTTAAGTTCTGACGAGACGCCATCAGATCCATGTCTGGAATGCCCCATAATTGAGTTATTTGGGCAAAGATCTCCGGATGGAGTTCCCACTCCCCCGGATGGAATGTCTGACGACTCAGAAAATCCGCCTCCCAGTTTTCCACACCTGGGATGTGGATCGCAGACAGGTGGCAGGAGTGATCCTCCGCCCATTGAATTATTTTGGTCACTTCTTTCATCGCCAGGGAACTCCTTGTTCCCCCCTGATGATTGATATACGCAACGGTCGTCATGTTGTCTGATTGGAACCTTATGAATCTGGCCTTTGCTAGTTGAGGCCAAGCCCTGAGAGCATTGAATATCGCTCTCAGTTCCAGAATGTTTATAGGGAGAAGAGACTCTTCCCGAGACCATAGACCCTGAGCTTTCAGGGATTCCCAGACCGCGCCCCAGCCCACTAGACTGGCGTCGGTCGTGACAATGACTCACTCTGGTCTGCGGAAGCTCATTCCCTGGGACAGATGGTCGAGGGTCAGCCACCAACGGAGTGAATCTCTGGTCTTCTGATCTACTTGAATCATTGGAGACAAGTCTGTATAGTCCCCATTCCACTGTTTGAGCATGCACAGTTGTAATGGTCTTAGATGAATTCGTGCAAAAGGAACTATGTCCATTGCTGCAACCATCAACCCTACTACTTCCATGCACTGCGCTATGGAAGGACGAGGAACAGAATGAAGAACTTGACAAGTGCTTAGAAGTTTTGACTTTCTGACCTCTGTCAGAAAAATCCTCATTTCTAAGGAATCTATTATTGTTCCCAAGAAGGGAACTCTTGTCGACGGAGACAGAGAACTTTTTTCTATGTTCACCTTCCATCCGTGTGATCTGAGAAAGGCCAGAACGATGTCTGTATGAGCCGTTGCTTTTGACAGGGATGACGCTTGTATTAGAATGTCGTCCAAGTAAGGTACTATTGCAATGCCCCTCGGTCTTAGAACCGCTAGAAGGGACCCTAGTACCTTTGTGAAAATCCTTGGAGCAGTGGCTAACCCGAATGGGAGGGCCACAAACTGGTAATGCTTGTCCAGAAAAGCGAACCTTAGGAACTGATGATGTTCTTTGTGGATAGGAATATGTAGGTACGCATCCTTTAGATCCACGGTAGTCATAAATTGACTTTCCTGGATAGTGGGTAGAATCGTTCGAATGGTTTCCATCTTGAACGATGGTACCCTGAGAAATTTGTTTAGGATCTTCAAATCCAAAATTGGTCTGAAAGTTCCCTCTTTTTTGGGAACTAACAGATTGGAATAAAATCCCATTCCTTGTTCCTTTATTGGAACTGGGTGTATCACTCCCATCTTTAACAGGTCTTCTACACAATGTAAGAACGCCTGTCTCTTTATTTGGTTTGAGGATAAGTGAGACATGTGGAACCTTCCCCTTGGGGGTAGTTCCCTGAATTCCAGGAGATAACCCTGAGAAACTATTTCTAGCGCCCAGGGATCCTGAACATCTCTTGCCCAAGCCTGAGCAAAGAGAGAGAGTCTGCCCCCACTAGATCCGGTCCCGGATCGGGGGCTACTCCTTCATGCTGTTTTGTTAGCAGCGGCAGGCTTCTTGGCCTGCTTACCCTTGTTCCAGCCTTGCATCGGTTTCCAGGCTGGTTTGGGTTGTGAGGCATTACCCTCTTGCTTAGAGGATGCAGAATTAGAGGCCGGTCCGTTCCTGAAATTGCGAAAGGAACGAAAATTAGACTTATTCTTGGCCTTGAAAGGCCTATCTTGTGGAAGGGCATGGCCCTTTCCCCCAGTGATGTCTGAAATAATCTCTTTCAATTCTGGTCCAAATAGAGTTTTACCTTTGAAAGGGATGTTAAGCAATTTTGTCTTGGATGACACATCCGCTGACCAAGACTTTAGCCAAAGCGCTCTGCGCGCCACGATAGCAAACCCTGAATTTTTCGCCGCTAATCTAGCTAATTGCAAAGCGGCATCTAAAATAAAAGAGTTAGCCAACTTAAGTGCGTGAACTCTGTCCATAACCTCCTCATATGGAGTCTCTCTACTAAGCGAGTTTTCTAGTTCCTCGAACCAGAACCATGCTGCTGTAGTGACAGGAACAATGCACGAAATGGGTTGTAGAAGGTAACCTTGCTGTACAAAAATCTTTTTAAGCAAACCCTCCAATTTTTTATCCATAGGATCTTTGAAAGCACAACTATCTTCGATAGGAATAGTAGTGCGTTTGTTTAGAGTAGAAACTTCCCCCTCGACCTTAGGGACTGTCTGCCATAAGTCCTTTCTGGGGTCGACCATAGGAAATCATTTCTTAAATATAGGGGGGGGAACAAAAGGTATGCCGGGCTTTTCCCACTCCTTATTTACTATGTCCGCCACCCGCTTGGGTATAGGAAAAGTGTCGGGGTGCACCGGAACCTCTAGGAACTTGTCCATCTTGCATAATTTCTCTGGAATGACCAAGTTGTCACAATCATCCAGAGTAGATAACACCTCCTTAAGCAGTGCGCGGAGATGTTCTAATTTAAATTTAAATGTCACAACATCAGGTTCAGCTTGTTGAGAAATTTTTCCTGAATCTGAAATTTCCCCATCTGACAAAACCTCCCTCATGGCCCCTTCAGATTGGTGTGAGGGTATGACAGAACAATTATCATCAGCGCCCTCCTGCTCTTCAGTGTTTAAAACAGAGCAATCGCGCTTTCTCTGATAAGTAGGCATTTTGGATAAAATATTTGCTATGGAGTTATCCATTACAGCCGTTAATTGTTGCATGGTAATAAGCATTGGCGCACTAGATGTACTAGGGGCCTGCTGTGTGGGCAAAACTGGTGTAGACACAGTAGGAGATGATGTAGTATCATGTTTACTCCCCTCATCTGAGGAATCATCTTGGGCAATTTCATTATCTGTGGCAGTACTGTCCTTACTTTGTTTGGACGCTATGGCACAATTATCACATAAATTTAAATGGGGAGACACATTGGCTTTCATACATATAGAACATAGCTTATCCGAAGGCACAGACATGTTAAACAGGCTTAAACTTGTCAACAAAGCACAAAAAACGTTTTAAAACAAAACCGTTACTGTCTCTTTAAATTTTAAACAGAAAACACTTTATTACTGAATATGTGAAAAAGTATGAAGGAATTATCAAAATTTCACCACAGTGTCTTAAAGCATTAAGAGTATTGCACATCAAATTTCAGAGCTTTAACCCTTAAAATAACGGAACCGGAGCCGTTTACAAATTTAACCCCTATACAGTCCCAGCTATAGCCTTTGCTGAGACCCAACCAAGCCCAGAGGGGAATACGATACCAATTGACGCCTTCTAGAAGCTTTTCCAGCAAATTTCAGATCCTCACACATGCATCTGCATGCCCTGCTCTCAAAAAACAACTGCGCAGTAATGGCGCGAAAATGAGGCTCAGTCTACAACTAGGAAGGCCCCCTGACTGGAAAAGGTGTCTAACATAGTGCCTGCCGTTTAATAAACGTTCCCCAAGTTTATAAATGTGAATTGTCAGCATAAATATGAATAAAATGCCCAAATAAAGCAATCGATTTAGCCCATAAAAATGTCTACCAGTTTTTTTTTTGTTTGTTTTTTTTTAAAGCCCATATTAAGCCCTTTATTCTGTTTGAGACTAAGAAAATGGCTTACCGGTCCCCATGAGGGGAAATGACAGCCTTCCAGCATTACATGGTCTTGTTAGAAATATGGCTAGTCATACCTTAAGCAGAAAAGTCTGCTAACTGTTTCCCCCAACTGAAGTTACTTCATCTCAACAGTCCTATGTGGAAACAGCAATCGATTTTAGTTACTGTCTGCTAAAATCATCTTCCTCTCACAAACAGAAATCTTCATCCTTTTCTGTTTCAGAGTAAATAGTACATACCAGCACTATTTTAAAATAACAAACACTTGATAGAAGAATAAAAACTACATTTAAACACCAAAAAACTCTTAACCATCTCCGTGGAGATGTTGCCTGTGCAACGGCAAAGAGAATGACTGGGGTGGGCGAAGCCTAGGAGGGACTATATTGCCAGCTTTGCTGGGACTCTTTGCCATTTCCTGTTGGGGAAGAGATATCCCACAAGTAAGGATGACGCCGTGGACCGGACACACCAATGTTGGAGAAACAGCTGGGAGGGACTCGAATGGGTGGGTCAGAAGTAGGGTGATGTCATCTGCGTAGAGCGTGATTTTATGTGCCTAAAGCAGAGAAGCCCAAGATGGCTGGAGCTAATCTAATAGCTTGTGCAACTGGTTCTATGGAGAGTGCAAATAATAGTGGTGAAAGGGGGCAGCCCTGCCTAGTGCCATTGGAGTTCATGATTACAAGATTTTTATGAAGATCATAGCAGATAGATTAAAAGGAATTCTCCCAAAACTTTTACACCCAGACCAAGCAGGTTTTATTATGGGAAGAAATGAGTTAACTATTAGAAAAATTTTGCATGTGATCTGTCAATATTGGGGATGTAATGAGGGCACCAATATCTCGGCTCTGCCGGAGGCCTTCCTGCTATCTTTGGATGCAGAGAAGGCCTTCAACAGAGTCGAGTGGAATTATATGTTCGAAACCTTGCAAAGGTTTGGCTTGAAGGGAAATTTCTTGAATTTGGTGTCTAATGTATATTCGGATACTAATGCATCTATTTTAGTAAATAATTCTATGTCACCTACTCTTTGTCTAGCCAGAGGAACTAGACAGGGATGTCATATGTCACCACTTCTATTCGATTTAGTACTAGAGCCGCTAGCTAGTAGACTCAAAGAGTTTTTAGTGGGTGCTAAAGTAGGTAAAGAAAACTTCCAACTAGCCCTCTTTGCAGATGATCTATTGATGTGTGTTTCTTCACCAGAAAGGCAAATACCTGGGATAATCAGAATTCTGGAGGAGTATGGGAAGATCTCGGGATATAAGATAAATTTTTCTAAGTCCCAAATCCTATGGTTAAAAAGGACAAATATGAAACCGGTATATCCATTTATAGAGACAGAGAGTCTGAAGTATCTGGGTATATAAACAAAAATATATATCTTATACTAAAAGCATAAAAGATATAATAGGAGGCGCCTATAATAAATGTATGCAGAAAAAGGGGGGGGGAAAGATATGATGTTATAAAATATGAGAAACCAGGTGGCGTTATGTAAAAAGCCAAATGGAAATAGCAGAGTGATTCTATAAAATGTGTAAAAAATTGTTATTATTCAACATCAGCGTGAAAAATGCCCAAAAAGTGTATACTTTCTATATGTAAGAAAAAAATCCAAATTATAACTGTTCAATTTGATGTGCATATAAATACAAAAAACATTAGTATCCCTTCAAATCAGAAAAAATATGTAAATTGCTAGTCAGTTGCAAATATGGATACAAAAAACATTAGTGTCCTTTCAGTAAAAAGAAAAATATAAATTGGTATTAAATCAAAAAAAGGAACCAAACAAAGTTCATAAGATATAACATGTGATTCGTGGTTTCAAGTGAATCTGCAAGTAGGGAAAGAGTTCAGTGTTTGAGACTGCTTCTCTTGGTGCTGGCGGTGAATCAGGTATCTATAAAACAAAAGAAAAAAGAGAGTGCCTCATAGTGTAGATATCTCTGTGCCAAAAGCTGATAAAGTGTGGTGGTGTCCAGTGGAAAGGTACTCACAAGTGAGGTGGCACTTTTCGTTAAAAAAGTGCAGACAGGCAGGCTGACGTTTACAGCAGTCAGTACGCTGGCAAGTGCTGCAGTGGAATCTAGTGATGCGTCTCGCTGTCAGGAAGTCATCAAACAGGACCCCGGTGATGATTGGAGACGTGCTCCACGGAGTGTGTCCTAATCCAGACAACTAAAAAGCCGGTTATAACTCCAGAGGTGGTAAATGGTTTGACGGTTTGGACTGCTGAAGGAAATAGTGCTGCTGGAACTGGAACTTGGTGACCCAGTGTAAATTAATCCGTGCTGTAAGGCTGGTAAAAGTTGACAAAACAATGCCCCAGTGACATCTCAAAGTTTATGAGTACGGGAAAGAATTGAGAACAGTCCAAAATAGACAAAATTAAAAACAATTTAATAAAGCTAATAACGCGTTTCTCGGCCGCTAGCTCCTGGCCGTTTCATCAGATAAGTTATCTGGGTATATATCTCTCAGCGGACCCAATCGAGTGGTATAACTTAAATATATCAGCAATCCTACAAAAGAGTATTGCCAGTTTAAATAAGTGGGGTAATTTACCTCTCTCTCTGTCAGGCAGAGTGGCAACCTTTAAAATGTTTATTCTTCCTAGAATATTATATCTCCTTAGGATGTTACCCTTGACAGTAAAAAAACAAGATCTTGTCAAATTTCTAAAATCGTTAAGATCCTTTCTCTGGAGAGGGAAAAAGGCAAGGATCAGATTAGATAAACTTTACTTACCATGTGTAAAGGGGGGCTTGGCTGTACCCAACATTAAATTATACAATCAAGCAATACTTTTGAGATGTTCTCTGGATTGGCTGGCGCAAACAAATAACTTTACAAATTGTAACATGGATGAATCAATATGTGCCCCATTCTCTTTGGCTTTTATTTTACATGCATCAAAGAAAGAATTAGGCTTAGAAATCTATAGCCATCCATTGCTAAAAGATATACTCGAAGCTTGGAGGGTAACGATGAAGGTGAAAGGAGGAAGTTATACTATTTCAACATATTTATCTTTATTGGGTAATCCGAGATTTATTCCCGGGGTTCAAGGCAGGGTCTTCCAGATTTGGGAAAGTAAAAACATAACCTTACCTAAACACTTGATAGACCCCCTAACTATTAAACCATATAACTTCAGTGATTTTCAAAGGATTTATAAGATTCCTAAAAAACAAATGGTTACAATTTAGACAGGCAAAGCATTATTTACTCCAGATGATCAAGATTGTACCTGATTTAGGTCACAATCATTTATTACTGAACTGTCTTAAAATTAAAAAAGGCTTAACCCCTTGAGTGCTACGATGGCTCTGAGCCGTCGCAGAGTTTCCCACTCTAGTGCTAATGACGGCTCAGAGCCGTTGCTAGCACTCTCCCACCTTGAGGGAGATCTGGGGGCTCCCACCCGCTCCTACCCCGGCAATTGGGCCTTCATAGTGACAGGCATCGGCAGGGCTTCACATTATGCATGGTGATGACGTCACTGCGCAACTTTATTTAAAATGAACAAAGTATAGGAGCAGGGGCATGCTGCTTAGAAGACTGTATCTCAGGCATCTAAGCAGCTACATACACCCAAGACCCACTGTTGGAAAGGTAATTGCCTAACCTTTCCAACAGTGTAAATCTTGGGGATCTGAATAAAAAAAAAGTTAAAAAAAATATTTAAAAATAAATAAAAATGTAAACAGCTTAGCACCTAGGTGGGAAAGTGCTTAGCACTCAAAGGGTTAACATCTCGCATATATGGTATTATACAAAGTTTTACAGAGGAAGAGATAATTAATGAATATAATAACAGATGGGATAAAATTTCTCCTCTTTTTAGCTTGGATGCCAAAATCGAGAAGAGTTTTGGGGTTATCCCGGGTTTAACAGGAGCAGCCAATTTCAGAGAGTCTCAGTTTAGACTCATCGAGTTTGACTATATTACACCGAGAAGAGCACAAAAATGGAGGTTGCAAACTGAGAATGAATGCAAGAAATGTAGAAAATTAGACCCTAACATTCTACACTTATTAGCAACATGCCCAAAACTTTGACAACTCTGGGGTAAAGTTGAATATCTTTTCTCAGCAATTTTAAAATAATAAGTTAGAATATCGGTAGATAATATACTATTTCTAAATAAAGTACTGGAATGGGAGCCGAAGTATAAAGTCATTCAATGGGGAATTGTGTTAGTTAGATCTTTGATCTTTAAGAATTGGATAATTAGGGAAATCCCCTTGATAAAAGCAATAAGAGAAAGGTTAACTAGACAGGCCCTGTCTGAGGCACTTGACACTAAAATTTACAAATCTAATGGAATTAAAAAGTATAAGAAGATTTGGGGGAACTTTATCGAATATACAGGAAAGGATTTTCAGTTAAAAATAAATCAAATTATACCAATATGGGATTTTGACAGTCAGGAGGGATGAAAGTATAGGGGATATAGCAACCTGGGAGGGGTAAGGGGGGAGGAATGAGGAGGTTTGTACTTTCTTTTCTCTTTCTTTTCCTTTTTTCTCTACTGAGTAGGCTGTACTTGAATGCAATAGAAGAGATGAAGTCAGTTAGTCTGTTTATACTTTCATATTATGCAAAAGAATCATGTATATTACTATAAGCAATGTTAATTTGATAAAAAAAATTCTACTTTTGATCATGTATTTTATACTTTTTTGAATAAAGAATTAAAAAAAACAAAAACTTAACGGCTAGATTTAGAGTTTTGTCGGTAAAGACCCGCGTAGCTAACGCCGCTTTTTTTCGCACCCTTAAGACAACGCTGGTATTTAGAGTTGTCTGAAGGGCTCCGTTAGGCTCCAAAAAGGGTGCGTTGAGCCTAATGTACTGCCACTTCAACCCTCAATACCAGCGTTGCTTACGGTAGCGGTAAGCAGCTAAAACGTGCTCGTGCACAATTCCCCCATAGGAAACAATTGGGCAGTTTGGGATGAAAAAAAACCTAACACCTGCAAAAAAGCAGCGTTCAGCTCCCAACGCAGCCCCATTGTTTCCTATGAGGAAACACTTTCTAAGTCTGCACCTAACACCCTAACATGAACCCCGAGTCTAAACACCCCTAACCTTACACTTATTAACCCCTAATCTGCCGTCCCCGACATCGCTGACACCTGCATTATATTATTAACCCCTAATCTGCCGCTCCATACACCGCTGCAACCTACATTATACCTATGTACCCCTAATCTGCTGCCCCTAGCATCGTCGACCACTATATTATATTTATTAACCCCTAATCTGCCCCCCCAACATCGCCGCTACCTTACCTACACTTATTAACCCCAAATCTGCCGAACGGACCTCTCCGCAACTCTAATAAATGTATTAACACCTAAAGCTAAGTCTAACCCTAACACCCCCCTAAATTAAATATAATTTTAATCTAACGAAATAAATTAACTCTTATTAACTAAAGTATTCCTATTTTAAACTAAATACTTACCTGTAAAATAAACATATAGCTACAATATAACAAATAATTATATTGTAGCTATTTTAGGATTTATATTTATTTTACAGGCAACTTTGTATTTATTGTAACTAGGTACAATAGCTATTAAATAGTTATTTACTATTTAATAGCTACCTAGTTAAAATAATTACAAAATTACCTGTAAAATAAATCCTAACCTAAGTTACAATTAAACCTAACACTACACTATCAATAAATTAATTAAATAAATTACCTACAATTACATACAATTAAATAAACTAAACTAAATTACAAAAACAAACAAACACTAAATTACAGAAAATAAAAAAAGATTACAAGAATATTAGGCTAATTACACCTACTCTAAGCCCCCTAATAAAATAAATAAAAAAGCCCCGCAAAATAATAAAGGTTCCTACCCTATTCTAAATTAAAAAGTAACCAGCTCTTTTTTGCGGGGCATGCCCCTAAGTAATCAGCTCTTTTGCCTGTAAAAAAAAAAATACAACCCCCCCCAACATTAAAACCCACCACCCACATACCCCTACTCTAACCCAAACCCCCCTTAAATAAACCTAACACTACCCCCCTGAAGATCTCCCTACCTTGAGTCGTGTTCACCCAGCCGGGCACGATGGATCAAAAGAGGACTTCCGGAGCGGCAGAAGTCATCATCCTATCCGGGCAAAAGAGGACATCCGGAACCGGCAGACATCTTCATCCAAGCGGCATCTTCTATCTTCATCCATCCGGAGTGGAGCGGAGCCATCTTCTTCCAGCCGACGCGGATCCATCCTCTTCAACCGACGCCTACTCGCCGAATGAAGTTTCCTTTAAATGACGTCATCCAAGATGGCGTCCCTCGAATTCCGATTGGCTGATAGGATTCTATCAGCCAATTGGAATTAAGGTAGGAAAAATCTGATTGGCTGATTAAATCAGCCAATCAGATTCAAGTTCAATCCGATTGGCTGATCCAATCAGCCAATCAGATTGAGCTTGCATTCTATTGGCTGATCGGAACAGCCAATAGAATGCGAGCTCAATCTGATTGGCTGATTGGATCAGCCAATCAGATTTTTCCTACCTTAATTCCGATTGGCTGATACAATCTGATCAGCCAATCGGAATTCGATGGAAAAGCCGCTCCAGTGATTCCCCCGGCCGTCGGAAGCCTTGCAGATATCAGAAATGACGAACCCGGCTTTCTCCAATCATGGCTTCCCCCCCACCCCGGGGGAATCTTGGCCTGATGCAACACCGTGATTGGAGGAAGCCGGATTCGTCATTTTGGACCCGTGAAGACGGCTTGCGACGGGCGGAGGAAGTGCTGGAGCGACTGCCAGGATTAAAAGGAAAGTTTTTGAAGAAAACGTGTGTAATGTCAATTTTGATGAATTAAAGTGCCCTTGTTTTTAATAGGATTATTAAAAACAAGGCACTAATTCATCAAAATTGACCTTCACTTTAAAGGGATATGAAACCCAAACTTTTTCTTTCATGATTCAGATAGCGCATGCAGATTTAAACAACTTTCTAATTTACTTAAATTATAATTATTGTTCTTTTCTTTCCTATGACATGGAGAGTACACAACGTTATTCCAATTAATAGTGGGATATTCAACTTCTGGCCAGCAGGAGGAGGCAAAGAGCACCCCAGCAAAGCTGTTAAGTGTAACTGCCTTACCCATAACCCCCAGTCATTCTCTTTGCCTCTGTCAATTGAGGTTGTGCGAAGTTAGTATCTGAAGAATTTAATCCTTTTATGGGTACTTTTCCCCGCAAGCAAGGATTGGGGGTCTAGCTGTGTCCACAACAATCTCTTGAGGAACAGTTGTGGTGGCATTTAGCAGTTAAAAGGCAGAGAAGCAGTCCTTTGCTTTACTTTTAACACTTGCTACCCCTCTGTGGAAAGCCAGAGTTAGTTACTCTGTTCTTTCTTTTTCCTACAGGTCCATGACAGGGAGCTTAGTGCCTATTACACCTTGAGGATCAGCATCTTGAATGCAATAGGATCGGAAGTGCCTTTGCCTTTTAGGTACAGGAGGGCTGCAGCACTTAAGACGTTAATCCTCTTTTACAGATCCATACTGGGACTTAATAATCCTTTTATTATAAGGATTCATATTAAGGACAAACATTTTTTTTCTTTAGACGGCTCTTAAAGGGACACTAAACCCAAATTTTATTCTTTCATGATTCAGATAGAGAATGCGATTTTAAGCAACTTTCTAATGTACTGCTATTATCAATTTTTCTTTGTTCTCTTGCTATCTTTATTTAAAAAGCAGGAATGTGATGCATAGGAGCCGGCCCATTTTTGGTTGAGAACCTGGGTTATGTTTGCTTGTTGGTGGGTAAATGTAAGCCTCCAATAAGCAAGCGCTATCCATGGTGCTGAACCTAAAATTGGCTGGCTGATAAGATTTACATTCCTGCTTTTACAATAAAGATAGCAAAAGAACAAAGACAAATTGATAATAGGAGTAAATTAGAAAGTTGCTTATTATGTCATGCTCTATCTGAATCATGAAAGAAAAAAGTTGGGTTCAGTGTCCCTTTAATCTATATAACAGGCTCAGGGATGTTATGGCTTATAATAAGGATATGCTTATTTATTGACATATAATTTCTATGGAAATAATTTATTATGTATCTGATCTTAATCTGTGTAAAGGCGCAAGCAGGTATAACTAAGCGATGTGCAGAGAAGTTTGATTCGTTTGGGTACTTTTAGACATACAGTGAAACGGGGAAGCCGTTTTTTAAGCTGTTTAAGTTTTCGCGCACTTTCGTTTTTCAGAAGCATTGCACAGTTTCTATTTAGCTCACGTGACCTGTGTTTCCGGTTTTGCGGAGCGGTCGAGATCGATAGCAATCTTTTTCTCCTCTGCAGTTAGAAGCTTTTATTCAGCGGTCCCTCAATCTGGAATCCAAGTTTATCGGAAGCTTCTGTGGGGATCATCTAAGAGGAGAAGAATTCTCTACTGATCTGTTCCTCTCCTCTTGTTAGTGGGGTGTTCCTTTTGGCTAGTAGGAGCCTCAGGCAATCTGAGGTATTTTTTATATCAATAAGACCCTATTGTTCAATCCTTCTTTTATTATATTATATTATATATTTTAGATTTAATTTGGTACATAAATATTTTTTATTCATATTTTATTTGTACTGTGTGGGATTTTCTCCATAGCATGGACTCTGAACAGGATCAGTCCATCTCTATGGATAAATGTTTATTATGCTTAGAGGCCCAAATTGTTCTTCCAATGCAATTTTGTTCCTCTTGTTTAGCTAAAACTTTGAAATTTAAAGATAAGTTACTCCCTTCTGAGCATAATGTCTCTCAGAATAATGCTGTGCGTGATATGCCTCAGCTTTCTCCTCAAATGTCCCAAGCCTTAGTTGTTTCTCATACTGTGCCTTCTGTGTCCTCTCATTCACCTAGGGGTGTTTATCTACCTGGGGATTTTGCTGCTCAGGTTTCTTCTGCAACGGCTTTGTCAGCTTTCCCTTCTTTGGTAGGCGCAAGAGAAAATCTAAACACTTGCCTAATGCTAAGGTTTCTGATTCTAGGACTGCATTAGCCACTCTTACTCAGATGTCTGATGATGAGGATACTTCGGTAGCTTCTGAAGGTGAGATCTCAGACTCTGACACTTTAGCAGAAAAATCTTCAGAATCTGAAGAAGTTAATTTTAGATTTAAGCTTGAGCACCTCAGATTACTTTTGAAGGAGGTTCTAGCTACTTTGGACGACTCTGAACCGGCGGTTGCTGTCAACCCCACAAAGTTTTCAAAATTGTATATAGTCTATGATTCCCTATCTTCTGAGGAGGTTTTTCCTGTACCAAGGAAGATGTCTGAAATTATTGCTCAGGAATGGAACAAATCATGTGTTTCTTTTTCCCCTTCCCCTGCTTTTAAGAAGATGTTTCCTGTGGCTGACTCTATTCGTGACTCATGGCGCACTGTTCCAAAAGTAGAAGGAGCTATTTCTACTCTTGCTAAGAGAACGACCATTCCTATAGAGCAGTGATTTTCAACCACTGTGCCGCAACACACTAGTGTGCCGTGAGAGATCGTCAGGTGTGCCGCCGTGAATTGGTCCCTTCTTGCTTAAGTGCACTCCTAAGACGGAACAGAAGCTGGTAGCTGCTGCTACCCTAAGTAGGCCGAAGTGGCGGGAACATCCGCCATTTTCTTTCTGTGTCTGCGGCGGTCTTTTGATCAATTGTGGCCTACACACTTCGTTAGTCGCAGTTTTACAGATCCACTTACTTCCCCTTCCTGGATTCTCAAGCTCAGGGAGAATTGCCCTGGATATTAATTATATTGTTTCAGCATAGAGAAGAACACATCTGCTTTAACTGGGTGAGACCTTTCTGTTTACTATCATATCCATTTTATGCCATTTGCCCTCCTGGCTTAACTTTTGTAATGTTTCAGTTTACTCTCATCATTGCCTGTGTCAGGATATCTGTGAGTGTTATTAAATAATATATATATATATATATATATATATATATATATATATATATATATATATATATATATATATAATTTATACATGATGAGACCACAGGGTTCATTATATATGAAACTGGTTGCATCAGTTTTATTTACTACAAATTACAGTTCTCTCTGCCAGATGGTTTTGGCTGGGTAAAACAACCCCCTTTCTCCTGATTAACAGAACAACTGAGAGCAAAGAAATTGCTTTCAAAGATTTCCTGCCTAAGGTGTAAAGTTAAAGTTCCTATCAGATTGCCACTGACCCCCTCGCTGCTCAAGAAATCTATGCGAGAGCAAAAGGGAAAAACATTTGGCTGAATTGGTGACAGGGAAGAAGCCTAAATGTCTGTGGGGACCTTTTGAACCTCACTAAGGCCCAGGAATATAGTAATTAGCACAGACCTGTTAATTGCCCCTAAAACTCAGATACACATCTGTGCTAGCTAAGCAGAAACATATTGCAACTGTAACTTGTAAATTAATTTTGAATAACAACTTGTGTTTAAATTTCAAGTAAAATATACCTCAGTATTGTATAAAAATGCATATTTCCATGGATCTAAGAAAAGCCTTTCAGATTTGTAATAAATTAAATGAATAACTGCATTAGTATGTATACATGTTTGACTCATTTCAAAATCTGTTTCTTTATTTTTCAGACAACAAGATGTCCTATGAATATTGATCATAAACATGAATCTATGCACTTAAAAAATATTAGAAATGTGAAATGTGCTGTATTTATTTAAGATGCAATACAATACCAGGATGTTGAATGCTATGATTCTGTGAAGAAAGATGGTTAACAGTGAGCTGCTTATTAATATGATCCTAGAAATAATACTCATATTTCATATTCAAATAATCAGATTTTTTTTTAAGGTTAGATAATTAAGCTGCAAATTTGATGGTGAGACTGCATTTCTGGTTGTTTGCTGCCCCCTAGGGGATTGAGACTGGTATGACACCCAAACGAATTGACTGTTTAAAACATATGCCAAACCAAATAGTCTATGAGATTTTCAGATCCCAGAGCCAATCAGTGACAAGCTCCGTTAGGGCAAATCCAAAGACAGGCTCCGAGGGCCTATCATACCAATTTCCCCATTGATTAGAATAAAAAGGGGTGGGGTATATCACGTGATATAACCACATGCAAAGGAATAAAAGGGGCTGTCTGTTTGCTAAATTTTTGACTGATAACTTTGCTGCCATTTTGGGACACAGTCACTATAAGCAAAATTGGGCTACCTTTTATTATCCATATTGCAATACCTTTATTCATATGAGGTGAAACAAGAAATAATGGAAACTGAAACATCGATTTGGTCATTTGGGGTAAAGTATATATGATTTATAAATATATGTATAATATTTCAATCAAAGGTATTTAGTAACTATAACTAGACTGCAAATAGTAATTTTAAAAGGGCACAATTTGTATTTTAAGTTATAGCCATAGTCCTGTGTAGTCTTAACTAGTCATTATTGCTAAATAATTTATTTACTAGACAGGGTTTTATACTCCAGATTTATAAGTCAGTCATTATAGTGAACTCTTTCAGAACTGTACATAAACCGGTTATTGTGATTAAATCCATGGTAGTTATTAATTAAGCATAGTAAGTTGGTAATCCATATTGAGCATTGAACTAGAGTTATTGGTTAATAACAGAAAATTCTGGTATTTTATTGTGGTATTTTAATGCAACTCTAATTTTGGAGATTATTGTGAATAAGGTAATTTGTAAAGGTATATTTTTATGATCTTTGTATAGAATATTGTAACAGCAGTAAGTGAACATCATTTGATTCATAATCTGGTTTCTATAAATATAATTCAATGTGTTAATAACTTTAACTCATTGTAAAGAACTTAGAAATAAATATTGATTTTAATTGTTTCGTATATGCATTTTAATTGGGGTTAATTAAAAGAATAATTATTAAATAAATTGTATTATAACCCTAGTATATACGGACACCTGATTGCAAAGCCCTGATGCTCTTTTGTGTGCCCCATATTTATGCTTATCCTACACTGAATGTGAAACTCATACTGGTGCCCCCAAGGCTTAGGGACTTTAACAGTAGGATCACTTGGACCCCAGTAGTTTCTGCTTTTGGGCTCAATACTTGTGCACTGCTTACTGCCCTAACAAGCGGAACTTTTACTTGCATGGAACTACTGCATATCACCTAAGAATTTATTTTAATCACTGTTACCCCCCTAACAGCCTCAATATGTGGAACTTTTGAATGTTATTATTGTGCTTCTAGCTTTGGCAATACAGTTGTAGTGACTGTCATGCTAATAAAGCTTAAATTAATTGAATTGACTAAATTGTTATATATATATATATATATATATATATATATATATATATATATATATATATATATATATATATATATGTATTATGCTACAATGTGTGATTTTGTAAAATTTTGGGATGGTGGTGTGCCGCAGGATTTGTTAATGTAAAAAAATGTGCCGTGGCAAAAAAAAAAAGTTGAAAATCACTGCTATAGAGGATAGTTGCTCTTTTAAGGACCCAATGGACAAGAAGCTAGAGGCTTACTTAAGAAAGATGTATGTCCATCAAGGGTTACAGTGGCAACCAGCGAGTATTGCTACAAATGCAGGAGCTGCATCTTATTGGTGTGATGCGTTATCTGATCTTATTACAGAGGAAACTACAGTAGAGGAGATCCAAGATAGGATCAAAGCTCTTAAATTGGCCACTACTTTTATCTGTGATGTCAATATGCAGATAATTCGTCTGGGAGCTAAGATATCTAGCTTCACGGTTCTAGCTCGCAGGGCTCTGCGGTTAAAATCTTGGTCGGCTGATGTCTCTTCTAAGGCCAAACTTTTGGCTTTGCCTTACAAGGGAAATACTCTGTTTGGACCTGGTCTGGCAGAGATCATTTCAGAGATTATGGGTGGAAAGGGATCTTTCCTACCTCAGGAAAAGAAGAACAGACCTAGGGATCGTCAGACTTCTAATTTTCGTTCCTTTTCGTAACTTTAAGGGACAAAAGTTCTCCTCTTCCTCATCTAAACCAGATCAACCCAGATCATCTTGGAAATCCAACCAGCCCTGGAATAATGGAAATCTAACCAGCCCAGGAGAAATCAGCCCTCCCAGGGGCAAATTTGTCCTGTCAAGACTTTCCTCAAAACAAATAAAGAAGGAAGCCTTCTTAAACTGTGTAAAAGACCTATTCTCTCTGGGAGTTATTGTTCCTGTCCCTCTAGCAGAACAGGGTCTAGGATTCTATTCAAATCTATTTGTGGTTCCCAAAAAGGAGAGAACTTTTCAGCCCATTTTAGACCCCAAGTGTTTAAACAAGTTCCTCAGGGTTCCATCCTTCAAGATGGAAACTATTCGTTCCATTCTCCCTTTGGTACACGAAGGTCAGTTTATGATGACCATAGACCTGAAAGACGCATTCCTTCACGTTCCCATACACAGGGAACACCATCAGTATCTGAGGTTTGCCTTTCTGGACAAGCACTTCCAATTTGTTGCTCTTCCATTTGGTCTGGCCACGGCTCCCAGAATATTCACAAAGGTTCTGGGGGGCACTTTTGGCTGTGATCAGATCCCATTTTAGGGATCCCAAATTGGGGTTTCTCCCTAAGGTAGTATCGGATCGAAACATTAATCAGGAAATTGTTGTTCCTTCTCTTTGTCCTAATCCTTCATCTCAAAAGGAACATCTTTTGCATAACTTGGATGTTGTGCGGGATTTAAAATTTGACTTACAAGCTACTAAAGATTTTCAGCAATCTTTTGCCCTGTTTGTTGTTTTCTCTGTCTCTATGGTTGAGAAGTTTGATTTGTTTGGCTTATGAGACTGCTGGACAGCAGCCTCCTGAAAAAATTATGGCTCGTTCCACTAGGGCTGTATCCTCGTCTTGGGCTTTCAAAAATGAAGCTTGTGTGGAACAGATTTGCAAGGCGGCAACATGGTCCTCTCTGAATACTTTTTCCAAATTCTACAAATTTTATACTTTTGCCTCGGCCGAGGCTTCTTTTAGGAGAAAGGTTCTTCAAGCGGTGGTGCCTTCTGTTTAGGTCCTCCCTCCCTGTTCATTCCGTGTCCTCTAGCTTGGGTATTGGTTCCAACTAGTAATTGGAATGACGTTGTGGACTCTCCTTGCTTACCTGATAAATGTCTTTCTTTCCCAACATGGAGAGTCCACGACCTTGCCCTCTTTTAATTATAATTCGACAGTTTTTTGGTGTAAACTTCAGGCACCTTTTCACCTTTGTGTTTCTTCCTTTTCCATTTCCTTCAGCTGAATGACTGGGGGTTATGGGGTTACACTTAACAGCTTTGCTGGGGTGCTCTTTGCCTCCTCCTGCTGGCCAGGAGTTGAATATCCCATTAGTAATTGGAATGACGTTGTGGACTCTCCATGTCTGGAAATAAATACATTTATCAGGTAAGCATACATTTTGTTTTTGTTGAAATGCAGCAACATATGCTGAGGAGTCGGTCCATTCCTGGAGCACTATATGGCAGAAATATTGCAAGAATGTTATCCATTTGCATAGAAGTAAATTGGAAACTTTGTTTAAATGGCATAATTTATCTGAATAGCAAAATAAATTTTTGAGTTTCATATCCCTTTAAAGGGACAGTTCACCCAAAAAATGTTCTCCCCTTTAAATTGTTCCCAATGATTCATTTTACCTGCTGGAATGTTTCAATTTGTTTACAATTAGCTCCTTTACCCCTATTTTGGCATTTGAAATAGCTGATTTAGCCAAACCCATACTGAAAGTTTCTATGCTGGAGTATATTCTATTGAATAGCCCAAGTAAACACAGCCAGCAGAAGAGATTACACTTTCAGTGGGGTGCAGGATAGTTAAGTAATAAAATGATAATTGTTCTCTCTAAGTATTGAGCTATGGTTTTCTAGACAAATATTAGATAAGGGAGCAAGTGCGTGTACACAAAGTGATAACATAATGAGATCTGATATTACCTGAAGCTCAACCCATTGTAATAGGCTGTGGTTTAAAAGCACAAAACCAGCTACTTCATATACACAAATAAACCTGAAAATAAAATTTCTTATACATTTTATACTCTGCAGCTGGTATAACAATCATTGAAAATACATTAATATAAAAACAATGTTACAGTGTACTGTCCCTTTAAGTTTTCCCGTTATCTATCTCTACTGCTAATGACAAATTAGGGACAGATTAAAAAAAAAAAATGTGTGGAAGCATTATCTAAAAAGGTTTCCACACAACCTTGTTTGCACAGAGATGAATAGAAACGCATAAAATTGTAAAAAATACATATTCTAATCTTTGCTTTGAATACATCATTATGTCTAGCATACATTTACTGTTTAATATCCCTTTCAAGACACCCTTGGTATACCTTTGAAATTCATATATAGGGGCCTATCTATCAAGCTCCTAATGGAGCTTGAAGGCCAGTGTTTCTGGCGAGTCTTCAGACTCGCCAGAAACACAAGTTATGGAGCAGCGGTCTAAAGACCACTGCTCCATAACCCTGTCCGCCTGCTCTGATGAGGCGGACAAGAATCGCCACAATTCAACCCGATCGAGTACGATCGGGTAGATTGACACCCCCTGCTGGCGGCCCATTGGCCGCGAGTCTGCAGGGGGCAGCGTTGCACCAGCAGCTCTTGTGAGCTGCTGGTGCAATGCTGAATACGGAGAGCATATTAACTGATTAACAGAATTTATGTGCAACAATTTACCATGTGTAACTGAGATTTCTCTAACCATTAGGCCTAATTTGATGTAACAGCAAAACGTGTGCAAACATCCTGGATATTATAAAGGTTAAAAGAAAATACATAATTTATGTAAGAACTTACCTGATAAATTCATTTCTTTCATATAGTCCATGAGCTAGTGACGTATGGGATATACAATCCTACCAGGAGGGGCAAACTTTCCTAAACCTCAAAATGCCTATACACCCACAATTCAGTTTAACGAATAGCCAAGTAGTGGGGTGATAGAAAAAAAGGAGTAAAAAGCATCAAAAAAATTAATTGGAAATATAATTGTGCTTTATACAAAAAAACATAACCACCATAAAAAGGGTGGGTCTCATGGACTCTTGCCAATATGAAAGAAATTAATTTATCAGGTAAATTCTTACATAAATTATGTTCTCTTTCATGTAATTGGCAAGAGTCCATGAGCAAGTGACGTATGAGATAGAAATACCCAAGATGTGGAACTTCACACAAGAGTCACTAGAGAGGTAGGGATAAAATAAAAACAGCCATTTTCCGCTGAAAAAATTAAATCCACAACCAAAAAAATAAGTTTTTCTCATAAATGAAAAAAAAAACCTTAAAACATAAGCAGAGGAATCAAACTGAAACAGCTGCCTGAAGAACTTTTCTACCAAAAACTGCTTCTGAAGAAGCTAATATATCAAAACAGTAGAATTTAGTAAATGTATGCAAAGAAGACCAAGTCGCTGCTTTGCAAATCTGATCAACTGAAGCTCCATTCTTAAAAGCCCATGAAGTGAAGACTGATCTAGTAGAATGAGCTGTGATTCCCTGAGGCGGGGCCTGACCCAAATAAGCCTTATGAATCAAAAGCTTTAACCAAGATGCCAAGGAAATGGCAGAAGCTTTCTGACCTTCCTAGAACCAGAAAAGACAACAAATAGACTAGAAGTCTTCCTGAAATCTTTAGTAGCTTCGACATAATATTTCAAAGCTCTTACAACATCCAGAGAATGTAAGGATCTTTCCAAAGAATTCTTAGGATTAGGACACAAAGAGGGGACAACAATTTCCCTATTAATGTTGATAGAATTCACAACTTTAGGTAAAAATGTAAATGAAGTCTGCAAAACTACCTTATCTTGATGAAAAATCAGAAAAGGTGACTCATCAGAAAGAGCAGATAATTCAGCAACTCTAGCAGAAGAGATAGCCAAAAGGAACAACACTTTCCAAGAAAGTAGTTTAATATCCAAAGAATGCATAGGCTCAAAAGGAGGAGCCTGTAAAGCTTTCAAAACCAAATTAAGACTCCAAGGAGGAGATATTGATTTAATGATAGGCTTGATACGGACCAAAGCCTGAACAAAACAGTGAATGTCAGGAAGCTTTGCAATCTTTCTGTGAAATAAAACAGAAAGAGCAGAGATTTGTCCCTTCAAGGAACTTGCAGATAAACCTTTATAAAAACCATTCGGAAGAAACAGTAAAATTCTAGGAATTCTAAAAGAAAGTCAGGAGAATTTATGAGAACACCATGAAATATGTCTTCCAAACTCGATAATAAATCTTACTGGAAACAGATTTACAAGCCTGTAAAATAGTATCAATCACTGAGTCAGAGAAACCTCTATGACTAAGCACTAAGTGTTCAATTTCCATACCTTCAAATTTAACAATTTGAGATCCTGATGGAAAAACGATCCTTGAGACAGAAGGTCTGGTCTTAAACGAAGTGGCCAAAGTTGACAACTGGACATCCGGACAAGGTCTGCATACTAGAACCTGTGAGGCCATGCTGGAGCTACCAAAAACACAAACGAATGTTCCATGATGATTTTGAAGATCACTCTTGGAAGAAGAACTAGAGGCGGAAAGATATAAGCAGGTTGGTAAAACCAAGGAACTGCTAATGCATCCACCGACTCCGCCTGAGGATCCCTGGACCTGGATAGGTACCTGGGAAGTTTCTTGTTTAGATGAGAAGCCATCAGATCTATTTCTGGAAGACCCCACATCTGAACAATCTGAAAAAAACACATCTGGATGGAGAGACCATTCCCCTGGATGTAAAGTCTGACGGCTAAGATAATCAACTTCCCAATTGTGTATACCTGGGAAATGTACCGCAGAAATCAGTCAGGAGCTGGATTCCGCCCAAGCAAGTATTCAAGATACTTCTTTCATAGCTAGGGGACTGTGAGTCCTGCCCTGATGATTGACATATGCCACAGTTGTGACATTGTCTGTCTGAAAACAAATGAATGGTTCTCTTCAACAGAGGCCAAACCTGAAAAGCCCTGAAAATAGCACAGAGTTCCAAAATATTGATTGGTAACCTCGCCTCTAGAGATTTCCAAACCCCTTGTGCTGTCAGAGTTCCCCAGACAGCTCCCCAACCTGAAAGACTTGCATCTGTTGTGATTACAGTCCAGGTTGGACAAACAAAAGAGGCCCCTTGAATTATACGGTGGTGATCTAACCACCAAGTAAGAGAAAGTTGAACATTGGGATTTAAGGATATTAATTGTGATATCTTTGTATAATCCCTGCACCATTGCTTCAGCATACATAGCTGGAGAGGTCTCATATGAAAATGAGCAAAGGGGATTGCGTCCGATGCTGCAGTCATGAGACCTAGCCACTGAAGGGAACGATTGAGACTGAAGGTTCTGACAAGCTGAAACCAATTTTATTTGTTTCTTGTCTGTTAGAGACAGAGTCATGGACACTGAATCTATCTGGAAAACCTAAAAAGGTGACCCTTGTCTGAGGAATCAAGGAACTTTTGGTAAATTGATCCTCCAGCCATGTCTTTGAAGAAACAACACTAGTTGATTTGTGTTAGATTCGGCAAAATGTAAAGACTGAGCTAGTACCAAGATATCGTCCAAATAAGGAAACACCGCAATACCCTGTTCTCTGATTACAGAGAGTAGGGTACCGAGAACTTTTGAAAAAATTCTTGGAGAAGAGCGACAAATTGGTAATTCTTGTCTAGAAAAGAGAATCTCAGAAACCAATAGTGGTCTGGATGAATCGGAATATGAAGACATGCATCCTGTAAGTCTATTGTGGACTTATAATGACCTTGCTGAACAAAAGGCAGAATAGTCCTTATAGTCACCATTTTAAAAGTTGGCACTCTTACAAAACGGTTCAAAATTTTTAGATACAGAACTGGCCTGAATTAATTTTCTTTCTTAGGGACAATGAATAGATTTGAATAAAAACCCCAGACCCTGTCCCTGAAACAGAACTTGTATAATTACCCCTGAAAGCTCTAGATCTGAAACACACTTCAGAAAAGCCTGAGCCTTCACTGGATTTGCTGGAACGCGTGAAAGAAAAAAATCTTCTCACAGGAGGTCGTACTCTTAATCCTATTCAATACCATTGAGAGACAATGCTCTGAATCCACTGATTTTGGACAGAATCTGCCCAAATGTTTTGGAAAAATTTTAATCCACCTCCCCACCAGCTGAGCTGAACTGAGGGCCGCACCTTCATGCAGACTTGGGTGCTGGCTTTAGTTTCTTAAAAGGCTTGGATTTATCCAACTTGAAGAGGGTTGCCAAATGGAACCAGATTCTTTGGGGGAAGGATTGGCTTTCTACTCCTTATTCTGTTGAAAAGAACGAAATTGATTAGAAGCCTTAGATTTACCCTTAGATCTTACGTTGGAAAGAGATAGTAATCTAGACTTAGACACCATGTCAGCATTCCAATATTTAAGCCACAAAGCTCTTCTAGCTAAGATAAAGACATAAATTTAACATCAATTTTGATGTAACCAAAAATAGCATCACAGATAAAATGATTAGCATGTTGAAGCAAGCGAACAATGCTAGACAAATCAGGATCTGTTTCCTGTTGCGCTAAACTTTCCAACCAAAAAGTTGATGCAGCTGCAACATCAGCCATAGAAATGGCAGGCCTGAGAAAATAGCCAGAATATAAATAAGCTTTCCTATCTAATTGGTCCTTAAAGAAAGTACTATCTTCCATAGGGATAGTAGTACGTTTGGCAAGAGTAGAGATAGCCCCATCAACCTTGGGGATTTTTTCCCAAAACTCCAATCTAATTGCTGGCAAGGGATACAACTTTTTAAACCTAGCAGAAGGAATAAAAGAAGTACCAGGCCTATTCCTTTCCTTTGAAATCATATCAGAAATAGCATCAGCAACTGGAAAAACCTCTGGAGTAACCACAGGAGATTTATTAACAGAATTTAAACATTTACTAGTTTTAATGTCAAGAGGACTAGTTTCATCAATATCCAAAGTAATCAACACTTCTTAACAAGGAACTAATATACTCCATCTTAAAGAGATAAGTAGATTTTTCATTGTCAATATTTGAGGTAGGATCTTCTGAATCAGATAGATACTCATCAGAGGAGGATAAATCAGTATGTTGTCGGTCATTCAAAATTTCATCAACTTTATGAGAAGTTTTAAAAGACCTTTTAAATTTATTAGAAGGAGGAATAGCAGACAAAGCCTTCTGAATCGAATCAGCAATAAAATCTTTTATATTCACAGGGATATCATGTACATTAGATGTTGAAGGAACAACAGGCATTGTACTAGTACTGATGGATACATTCTCTGCATGTAAAAGCTTATCATGACAACTGTTACATGCTACCGCTGGAGATATAAGCTCTACTAATTTACAACAGATACACTTATCTTTGGTAGAACTGTTATCAGGCAGCAAGAATCCAACAGTGGTTTCTGAGACAGAATCAGATTGAGACATCTTGCAAATGTAAGAGTAAAAAAACATAATTTATGCTTACCTGATAAATTCCTTTCTCCTGTAGTGTAGTCAGTCCACGGGTCATCATTACTTCTGGGATATTAACTCCTCCCCAACAGGAAGTGCAAGAGGATCACCAAAGCAGAGCTGCTATATAGCTCCTCCCCTCTACGTCACACCCAGTCATTCGACCGAGAACCAAACGAGAAAGGAGAAACTATAGGGTGCAGTGGTGACTGGAGTATAATTTAAAAATTTAGACCTGCCATAAAAAACAGGGCGGGCCGTGGACTGACTACACTACAGGAGAAAGGAATTTATCAGGTAAGCATAAATTATGTTTTCTCCTGTTAAGTGTAGTCAGTCCACGGGTCATCATTACTTCTGGGATACCAATACCAAAGCTAAAGTACACGGATGACGGGAGGGACAGGCAGGATCTTTATACGGAAGGGACCACTGCCTGAAGAACCTTTCTCCCCAAAACAGCCTCCGAAGAAGCAAAAGTGTCAAATTTGTAAAATTTGGAAAAAGTATGAAGAGAAGACCAAGTTGCAGCCTTGCAAATCTGTTCAACAGATGCCTCATTCTTAAAGGCCCAAGTGGAAGCCACAGCTCTAGTAGAATGAGCTGTAATTCTTTCAGGAGGCTGCTGTCCAGCAGTCTCATAGGCTAAACGTATTATGCTACGAAGCCAAAAAGAGAGAGAGGTAGCAGAAGATTTTTGACCTCTCCTCTGTCCAGAATAAACGACAAACAGGGAAGAAGTTTGGCGAAAATCTTTAGTTGCCTGTAAATAAAATTTCAGGGCACGGACTACATCTAGATTGTGCAGAAGTCGTTCCTTCTTTGAAGAAGGGTTAGGACACAATGATGGAACAACAATCTCTTGATTGATATTCTTGTTAGTGACAACCTTAGGTAAGAACCCAGGTTTAGTACGCAGAACTACCTTATCTGAATGAAAAATCAGATACGGAGAATCACAATGTAAGGCTGATAACTCAGAGACTCTACGAGCCGAGGAAATAGCCATTAAAAACAGAACTTTCCAAGATATCAATTTAATATCAACGGAATGAAGGGGTTCAAACGGAACACCCTGTAAAACGTTAAGAACTAAATTTAAGCTCCATGGTGGAGCAACAGTTTTAAACACAGGCTTAATCCTGGCCAAAGCCTGGCAAAAAGCCTGAACGTCTGGAACTTCTGACAGACGTTTGTGTAAAAGAATGGACAGAGCTGAGATCTGTCCCTTTAAGGAACTAGCAGATAAACCCTTTTCTAAACCCTCTTGTAGAAAAGACAATATCCTAGGAATCCTAACCTTACTCCATGAGTAACTCTTGGATTCGCACCAATGTAAGTATTTACGCCATATTTTATGGTAAATCTTTCTGGTAACAGGTTTCCTAGCCTGTATTAAGGTATCAATTACTGACTCCGAAAATCCACGCTTTGATAAAATCAAGCGTTCAATTTCCAAGCAGTCAGCTTCAGAGAAATTAGATTTTGATGTCTGAAAGGACCCTGAATTAGAAGGTCCTGTCTCAGAGGCAGAGACCAAGGTGGACAGGATGACATGTCCACTAGATCTGCATACCAGGTCCTGCGTGGCCACGCAGGCGCTATTAGAATCACCAATGCTCTCTCCTGTTTGATCCTGGCAATCAATCGAGGAAGCATCGGGAAGGGTGGAAACACATAGGCCATCCCGAAGGTCCAAGGTGCTGTCAAAGCATCTACCAGGACCGCTCCCGCCATGAGATCTATCTCTGGTTTGCCCCAAAGTCGAAGTATTTGGGCAAAGACCTCCGGATGAAGTTCCCACTCCCCCGGATGAAAAGTCTGACGACTTAGGAAATCCGCCTCCCAGTTCTCCACTCCAGGAATGTGGATCGCTGACAGGTGGCAAGAGTGAGACTCTGCCCAGCGAATTATCTTTGATACTTCCATCATCGCTAGGGAGCTTCTTGTCCCTCCTTGATGGTTGATGTAAGCTACAGTCGTGATGTTGTCCGACTGAAACCTGATGAACCCCCGAGTTGTTAACTGAGGCCAAGCCAGAAGGGCATTGAGAACTGCTCTCAATTCCAGAATGTTTATTGGAAGGAGACTCTCCTCCTGAGTCCATGATCCCTGAGCCTTCAGGGAATTCCAGACAGCGCCCCAACCTAACAGCAGTGAGGGAAGTTCAGTAAACTGTCTTAAATTAAAATAAACGACAGCCAAGTGGAAAAACAGTGCCCAAAACAATTTTTCACCCAGTACCTCAGATAATTAAACGATTTAACATGCCAGCAAAACGTTTAAAATCAAATAACATGAAATGTCATTAAACAGCCTGTTGCTAGACGTTCCCACTGCAAGTTAGGCTAAAAGTTATATGCATATAGTATTATCCCAGTGAAGTGCCATTCCCCAGAATACTGAAGTGTAAACATATATACATAACAGCCTGATACCAGTTGCTACTACTGCATTTAAGGCTGAACTTACATTATATCGGTATTGGCAGTATTTTCTCAGTCAATTCCATTCCTCAGAAAATAATATACTGCAACATACCTCTTTGCAGGTGAACCTGCCCGCTGTCCCCTGATCTGAAGTTTACCTCACTCCTCAGAATGGCCGAGAACAGCAAAATGAATCTTAGCTACGCCGGCTAAAATCATCCAAAAACTCAGGTAGATTCTTCTTCAAATTCTACCTGAGAAGGAACAACACACTCCGGTGCGGTTTTAAAATAACAAACTTTTGATTGAAGATATAAAAACTAAGTATAATCACCACAGTCCTCTCACACATCCTATCTATTAGTTGGGTGCAAGAGAATGACTGGGTGTGACGTAGAGGGGAGGAGCTATATAGCAGCTCTGCTTGGGTGATCCTCTTGCACTTCCTGTTGGGGAGGAGTTAATATCCCAGAAGTAATGATGACCCGTGGACTGACTACACTTAACAGGAGAAACAACATATAAAGCAAAATTATCAATTTCCTTATATGGCAGTTTCAGGAATGGGAAAAAAATGCAAACAGCATAGCCCTCTGAGCATAGAAAAAGGCAAGAGGCATATAGGAAAATTGCGAATTTGCGTCAACGAACGTACCTTCGCGCCCAAAAAATTCTCGCGCCAAGAATGACGCAATAAATATTAGCATATTGCGGCCTCACGAGCCTAATTTTGCCCGCGAAAATTAAAGAAAACAGTCAATTTTGAAGAAAAGACTATACCCCAGATAAGAAAAAATAACTTCCTAAATAATTTTGAAACTGATAGTCTGCAAAAGGAAATATACATAAACCTGACTCATGGCAAATATAAGTACAATACATATATTTAGAACTTTACATTAATACATAAAGTGCCAAACCATAGCTGAGAGTGTCTTAAGTAATAAAAACATACTTACCGAAAGACACCCATCCACATATAGCAGATAGCCAAACCAGTACTGAAACAGTTATCAGTAGAGGTAATGGAATATGAGAGTATATCGTCGATCTGAAAAGGGAGGTAGGAGATGAATCTCTACGACCGATAACAGAGAACCTATGAAAAGATTTCCCACAAGGAAAACCATAGAATTCAATAGGTGATACTCCCTTCACATCCCTCTGACATTCACTGTACTCTGAGAGGAATCAGGCTTCAAAATGCAGAGAAGCGCATATTACAGAAGAAAATCAAGCATAAACTTACTTCACCACCTCCATAGGAGGCAAAGTTTGTAAAAACTGAATTGTTTTGTGAACACTCATCTTATTTCCCTATTCAGTTTAAGGAAGTTTACTATGAAATCTCATGAGAGTTAAGTCAAATCTCATGAGATCACAGTAAAAGAGTTCATGACCTCAGCACTGTTGATGCTGATTGGCTGCTGTTCATTTCTTCATTTTTTATTACCTGCAGCTGGGCAGCAGCTGGGCAGCAGCTGAGTATAACTCTTTACACAGAACTTACTCTGCTGAGCTGAGGAAGTTGTGAGGTAAAATCTTCCTTTTTTACATAGAGATGCTCAGGTGATATTTTCCTGTCAGCATTTTACAGTTATACTGCATCAGTTTCAGGTGATTTAGCATATGAGTATTAAGTCCCTTTAAGTGTCATTTCCCTTACTTATAACCCCCAGTCATTTGGCCAAAGGAAAATGGAAAAAGAAGATAACACAAGCTTATAGAGGTGCCTGAGGTCTCTACGGAAAAACCTGCAGTCTTAAATTTAAAAAAGGGGCGGGACATGGACTCTCCAAGCCCAGAAATAAATAAATTGATCAGGTATTTTAAATTTTGTTTTCTTTCCTATGGCATGGAGAGTCCACAATTTCATTCCAATTACTAGTGGGAATCAATACCCAAGCTAGAGGACACAGAATGTAAGGGAGGGAGAACAAGCGAGGCAGACCTAAACAGAAGGCATCATTGCTTGAACAACTTTTCTCCCAAAGGAAGCCCCAGCCAAGGCAAAAGTATCAAATTTGTAGAATTTGGAAAAGGTATGCAATGAAGACCATGTGGCCACCTTGCAGATTTGCTCCACAGAAGCTTCATTTTTGAAAGCCCAGGAAGAAGAGACAGTCCTAGTGGAATGAGCAGTGATTCTCTCAGGAGGCTGTTGTCCAGCTGTCTCATAAGGAAATCGGATAACACTTCTTAACCAAAGAGAAAGAGTAGTAGAAGTGGCCTTCTGACCCTTACGCTTACCAGAGAAAACAACAAACAGGGCAGAAGATTGCCTAAAACCTTTAGTTGCTTGAAGATACAACTTTAGAGCATGCAACAACATCTAGGTTATGCAAAAGACGTTCCTTCTGGGAAGAAGGATTGGGAAAAAAAAGGAGGAACAATTTCCTGATTAATATTGCGATCCGACACAACCTTAGGAAGAAATCCCAGCTTAGTATGAAGGACCACCTTATCCGCATGAAAAATAAAATAAGGGGAATCACACTGCAGATCCGAAAGCTCGGAAACTCGTCGAGCAGAAGAAATAGCAAGAAGAAACAAAACCTTCCAAGATAACAATTTAATATTAACGGAATGCATCAGCTCAAACGGAACCTGCTGCAAAACTTTAAGAACAAGATTAAGACTCCAAGAAGGAGCAACAGGTATAAACACAGGCCTGATTCTGACCAGGGCCTGAACAAAAGATTGGACATCTGACAGACGTTTGTGCAAAAGAATAGACAGTGCAGTAAGCCTGTTACTCGCAGGATTTACCATAAAGTATGGCGCAAATACCTTTATTGTTGTGAATCAAAAGGTTTCTCTTGGAGCAGTTTAAGGGTACCCCAAATTTTGTCTTTTCTTCAGGAGGACCTGGAGAAAGGTTTGTCAGTCAGCACTCTGAAGGGTCAGATTTCTGTTTACAAAAGCAGCTAAGAAATAGTTGCAAAAAAGAATACACTTGAAGCACTCAAATCCCACATGAAACGTGTAAATATTTATAGGGGGGTATACGTCAACAAAAGAAATTTAAAAATTAAACTTTATTAGATATATTTTAAAAATGGGTACATTAAAAACAGCTAGAGATGAAAGGACTGAATTGTAGAATAATTTCGTGGATACAATGACACCAGAAATTAAAAAAAGGTAAGTTGCTTAGGTCAGTAAAAAAATGGGGTGACCAGTAGTGGCCTAAGATAGCCTCACTAGATAAGCAAATTCATGTAAGTATTTGCCGGTTTCTCCGGCCTTTGAAAAAGCCGGAGAAACCGGCAAAACATGTCAGGAGAAAGGGCATGTGGGACCCTTCGATTTTAATAATCTAGAGAACGATTAGGGCTGTAAAATTATATCTGACCTGTCATATACTGAATTCTCAGATTAATTAGGTAATTTTTGGGGGGTCTGACCTCACATTAGCAGGCATCGACCAGAGGTTTTATGCTTTGGCTGGTATCGCAATACTTACATGAATGGTGCTAATCTTTTTGACGAAAAACAATCTTTATAATTGTCAAATGCAACACTAGTTATAACCTGACCTCCATATTTATAATTCAGCAATGAATATTCAAGGATTGCTTAAAGATATTGTAGTTACAATAGTAAGCCTGAACTAGACTTTTGTATTATTTATTTTTTGTTCAGCAATGCAATACTTACACAAGTTGTGTCAGTTTGTCTGACTAAATATAAACTTTAATGATTGCGAAATATAATACTAGTCACAATCTGATCGATATGCTTAGAATTTAACACTAAACAGCACTAGATTTTTTTTACATGAATGCTAATGTACAAACACTCAGGATGCATGATTAATTTATAATATCCAGCATAGACTATTTATGCCTTAAGTGGAAACAAGTATTATAAATTATTTCCCACTACACTCAGATTGTTTATACTATAAGTGGGAAACACTGTTGCAGATTATTTATTTTGCATTCAGATATTACGATTGCTTTTTAGAAACAAGTGTAACACTCACAGCAATCCAGTTTATACTTAAGACAGCTACTTGAGAATTTAAAGGCACAGCATATCTAATAGCTCACCTGAATATATTAAATAAGTTTTTTATTTACAACAGTGGAAGACCTATAATCATACTTGATTAACACAAGGGTGTAATATAATATACCTCCATTTCAAGTATTACAAATTAATTTTCCACAACACTCAGCCCCAAGAGCCATCATAATATTGTTGGGTTATAACTTTATTTAGATTTGCAAACCTTTGTAATTATAGAAGTGTCTTTGCAACTTCTCTGATACATTCAATGGTCAAGTATCTGAGTGCTGCATTATTACAGTACTGACAGTACTGACAGTTTGCACCAAGCACAAACACACTTTAGATTTTTTACTGCAAGGCATAATCTATCCTTTAAGTCGATCATATTATTCTAGTGAGGGCCATATATCTTAGGCCACTACTGGTCACCCCATTTTTTCACTGACCTAAGCAACTTAACTTTATTTAATTTCTGGTGTGATTGTATCCAGGAAATTATTCTACAATTCAGCCCTTTCGTCTCTGGCTGTTTTTAATGTACCCATTTTTAAAATATATCTAATAAAGTTTAATTTTTAAATTTCTTTTGTTGACGTATACCCCCCTATAAATATTTGCATATTTCGTGTGGGATTTGAGTGCTTCAAGTGTATTCTTTTTTGCAACTATCTCTTAGCTGCTTTTGTAAACAGAAATCTGACTCTTCAGAGTGCTGACTGACAAACCTTTCTCCAGGCCCTCCTGAAGAAAAACAGAATTTATGCTTACCTGATAAATTACTTTCTCCAACGGTGTGTCCGGTCCACGGCGTCATCCATAACTTGTGGGAATATTCTCTTCCCCAACAGGAAATGGCAAAGAGCACAGCAAAAGCTGTCCATATAGTCCCTCCTAGGCTCCGCCCACCCCAGTCATTCGACCGACGGACAGGAGAAAAAACCAGGAGAAACTATAGGGTGCCGTGGTGACTGTAGTTAGAGAAAGAAATTCATCAAACCTGATTAAAAAACCAGGGCGGGCCGTGGACCGGACACACCGTTGGAGAAAGTAATTTATCAGCTAAGCATAAATTCTGTTTTCTCCAACATTGGTGTGTCCGGTCCACGGCGTCATCCATAACTTGTGGGAACCAATACCAAAGCTTTAGGACACGGATGAAGGGAGGGAGCCAATCAGGTTGCCTAAACGGAAGGCACCACGGCTTGCAAAACCTTTCTCCCAAAAATAGCCTCTGAAGAAGCAAAAGTATCAAATTTGTAGAATTTGGCAAAAGTGTGCAGGGAAGACCAAGTCGCTGCCTTACATATCTGATCAACAGAAGCCTCGTTCTTGAAGGCCCATGTGGAAGCCACAGCCCTAGTAGAGTGAGCTGTGATGCGTTCAGGAGGCTGCCGTCCGGCAGTCTCGTAAGCCAATCGGATGATGCTTTTCAGCCAAAAGGAAAGAGAGGTAGCAGTAGCTTTTTGACCTCTCCTCTTGCCAGAATAAACGACAAACAGAGAAGACGTTTGTCTAAAATCCTTTGTTGCTTCTAAATAGAACTTTAAAGCACGAACTACATCTAAATTGTGTAATAAACTTTCCTTCTTTGAAACTGGATTCGGACACAAAGAAGGCACAACTATTTCCTGGTTAATATTCTTGTTGGAAACAACCTTTGGAAGGAAACCAGGTTTAGTATGCAAAACAACCTTATCTGAATGGAACACCAGATAGGGCGGATTACACTGCAAAGCAGATAACTCAGAAACTCTTCTAGCAGAAGAAATAGCAACCAAAAACAGAACTTTCCAAGATAACATCTTGATATCTATGGAATGTAGAGGTTCAAACGGAACCCCTTGAAGAACTGAAAGAACTAAATTCAGACTCCAGGGAGGAGTCAAAGGTCTGTAAACATGCTTGATCCTGACCAAAGCCTGAACAAAAGCTTGAACATCAGGCACAGCTGCCAGTCGTTTGTGTAACAAGACAGATAAAGCAGAAATCTGTCCCTTTAGAGAACTCGCTGATAATCCCTTATCCAAACCTTCTTGGAGAAAGGAAAGGATCCTAGGAATTTTGATCTTACTCCATGAGAATCCCTTGGATTCACACCAACAGATATATCTTTTCCATATTTTATGGTAAATTTTTCTAGTTACAGGTTTTCTGGCTTGTACCAGAGTATCTATTACAGAATCCGAAAACCCACGCTTAGATAAAATCAAGCGTTCAATTTCCAAGCCGTTAGCTGGAGGGAAACTAGATTTGGATGTTCGAATGGACCTTGTACTAGAAGATCCTGTCTCAAAGGTAGCTTCCATGGTGGAGCCGATGACATATTCACCAGGTCTGCATACCAAGTCCTGCGTGGCCACGCAGGAGCTATCAAGATCACCGAGGCCCTCTCCTGCTTGATCCTGGCTACCAGACTGGGAATGAGAGGAAACGGTGGAAACACATAAGCTAGGTTGAAGGTCCAAGGCGCTACTAATGCATCCACTAGAGTCGCCTTGGGATCCCTGGATCTGGACCCGTAGCAAGGAACCTTGAAGTTCTGACGAGACGCCATCAGATCCATGTCTGGAATGCCCCATAATTGAGTCAACTGGGCAAATATCTCCGGGTGGAGTTCCCACTCCCCCGGATGGAATGTCTAACGACTCAGATAATCCACCTCCCAGTTTTCCACTCCTGGGATGTGGATCGCAGATAGGTGGCAGGAGTGATCCTCCGCCCATTTTATGATTTTGGTCACTTCTCTCATCGTCAGGGAACTCCTTGTTCCCCCCTGATGATTGATGTAAGCAACAGTCGTCATGTTGTCTGATTGGAATCTTATGAATCTTATGAATCTGCTAGTTGAGGCCAAGCCCTGAGAGTATTGAATATCGCTCTCAGTTCCAGAATGTTTATCGGGAGAAGAGACTCTTCCCGAGACCATAGCCCCTGAGCTTTCAGGGAGTTCCAGACCGCGCCCCAGCCCACTAGACTGGCGTCGGTCGTGACGATGACCCACTCTGGTCTGCGGAAGCTAATTCCCTGGGACAGGTGGTCCTGGGTTAGCCACCAACGGAGTGAGTCTCTGGTCTTCTGATCTAATTGAATCACTGGAGACAAGTCTGTATAGTCCCCATTCCACTGTTTCAGCATGCACAGTTGTAATGGTCTTAGATGAATTTGCGCAAAAGGAACTATGTCCATTGCTGCAACCATCAACCCTACTACTTCCATGCACTGAGCTATGGAAGGTCGTGGAACAGAGTGATGCCTTTGAAAGTGACGACGCTTGTATCAGAATGTCATCCAAGTAAGGTGCGACTGCAATGCCCCTTGGTCTTAGAACCGCTAGAAGGGACCCGAGTACCTTTGTGAAAATCCTTGGAGCAGTGGCTAGCCCGAATGGGAGGGCCACAAACTGGTAATGTTTGTCCAGAAAGGCGAACCTTAGGAACTGACGATGATCTTTGTGGATAGGAATATGTAGATACGCATCCTTTAGATCCACGGTAGTCATAAATTGACCCTCCTGGATTGTAGGTAAAATCGTTCGAATAGTTTCCATTTTGAACGATGGCACTCTGAGAAATTTGTTTAAGATCTTTAAATCCAGAATTGGTCTGAAAGTTCCCTCTTTTTTGGGAACTACAAACAGATTTGAGTAAAATCCTATTCCTTGTTCCACGGTTGGAACTGGGTGTATCACTCCCATTTTTAACAGGTCTTCTACACAATGTAAGAATGCCTGTCTCTTTATTTGGTTTGAAGATATGTGAGACATGTGGAACCTTCCCCTTGGGGGTAGTTCCTTGAATTCTAGAAGATAACCCTGAGAAACTATTTCTAGTGCCCAGGGATCCTGAACATCTCTTGTCCAAGCCTGAGCGAAGAGAGAGAGTCTGCCCCCTACTAGATCCGGTCCCGGATCGGGGGCTACTCCTTCATGCAGTTTTGGTAGCAGCAGCAGGCTTCTTGGCCTGCTTACCCTTGTTCCAGCCTTGCATCGATTTCCAAGCTGGTTTGGTTTGTGAAGCATTACCCTCTTGTCTAGAGGCTGCAGAGTTGGAGGCCGGTCCGTTCCTGAAATTGCGAAAGGAACGAAAATTAGACTTATTCTTGGCCTTGAAAGGCCTATCTTGTGGGAGGGCGTGGCCCTTACCCCCAGTGATGTCTGAGATAATCTCTTTCAATTCTGGCCCAAAAAGAGTTTTACCCTTGAAAGGGATATTAAGCAATTTTGTCTTGGAAGATACATCCGCTGACCAAGACTTTAGCCAGAGCGCTCTACGCGCCACAATTGCAAACCCTGAATTTTTCACCGCTAATCTAGCTAACTGCAAAGCGGCATCTAAAATAAAGGAATTAGCTAACTTAAGTGCGTGAATTCTGTCCATAACCTCCTCATACGGAGTCTCTCTACTGAGCGACTTTTCTAGTTCCTCGAACCAGAACCACGCTGCTGTAGTGACAGGAATAATGCACGAAATAGGTTGCAGGTGGTAACCTTGCTGTACAAAAATCTTTTTAAGCAAACCCTCCAATTTTTTATCCATAGGATCTTTGAAAGCACAATTATCCTCGATAGGAATAGTAGTGCGCTTGGCTAGTGTAGAAACTGCCCCCTCGACCTTAGGGACTGTCTGCCATAAGTCCTTTCTGGGGTCGACCATAGGAAATAATTTCTTAAATATAGGTGGGGGGACAAAAGGTATGCCGGGCTTCTCTCACTCCTTATTCACTATGTCCGCCACCCGCTTGGGTATAGGAAAAGCGTCGGGGTGCACCGGAACCTCTAGGAACTTGTCCATCTTGCACAATTTTTCTGGAATGACCAGGTTGTCACAATCATCCAGAGTAGATAACACCTCCTTAAGCAGTGCGCGGAGATGCTCTAATTTAAATTTAAATGTCACAACATCAGGTTCTGCCTGTTGAGAAATTCTACCTGAATCTGAAATTTCCCCATCTGACAAAACCTCCCTCATGGCCCCTTCAGATTGGTGTGAGGGTATGACAGAGCAATTATCATCAGCGCCCTCCTGCTCTACAGTGTTTAAAACAGAGCAATCCCGCTTTCTCTGAAATGCAGGCATTTTGGATAAAATATTTGCTATGGAGTTATCCATTACTGCCGTCAATTGTTGCATAGTAACAAGCATTGGCGTGCTAGAAGTACTAGGGGTCTCCTGCGTGGGCAAAACTGGTGTAGACACAGAAGGAGATGATGTAGAACTATGTCTACTCCCTTCATCTGATGAATCATCTTGGGCAACTTTACTATCTGTGGCAGTACTGTCCTTACTTTGTTTGGACGCTATGGCACAATTATCACACAATTTTGAAGGGGGAGACACATTGGCTTCCATACATACAGAACATAGTTTATCTGAAGGCACAGACATGTTAAACAGGCTTAAACTTGTCAATAAAGTACAAAAAACGTTTTAAAACAAAACCGTTACTGTCTCTTTAAATTTTAAACAGGGCACACTTTTTTACTGAATATGTGAAAAACTATGAAGGAATTGTTCAAATTTAACCAAATTTTCACCACAGTGTCTTAAAGCATTGCACCCCAAATTTCAGACCTTTAACCCTTAAAATGAGGAAACCGGAGCCGGTTACAGATTTAACCCCTCTACAGTCCCAGCTACAGCCTTTGCTGCGACTTTACCAAACCCAGGGGGGAATACGATACCAAATGAAGCCTTCTAGGAACCTTTTCAACTACTTTCAGACCCACACACATGCAGCTGCATGTCCTGCTCTCAAAAGTAACTGCGCAATAATGGTGCGAAAATGAGGCTCAGCCTACTACAGTGAAGGCCCTTCCTGACTGGAAAGGTGTCTAAACCAGTGCCTGACGTAAAAAAAAAAAACGTTCCCCAAAGTTTATAGGTGTGAATTTCAACATCAAACTGTATAAAATGCCCAAATAAAGCAATCGATCTTGCCCATAAAAGTGTCTACCAGTTTTATAGCCCATATTAAGCCCTTTATTCTGTTTGAGACTAAGAAAATGGCTTACCGGTCCCCATGAGGGGAAATGACAGCCTTCCAGCATTACACAGTCTTGTTAGAAATATGGCTAGTCATACCTTAAGCAGAAAAGTCTGCTGTTTCCCCCAACTGAAGTTATTTCATCTCAACAGTCCTATGTGGAAACAGCAAACGATTTTAGTTACTGCTGCTAAAATCATATTCCTCTCACAAACAGAACTCTTCATCTTTTTCTGTTTCAGAGTAAATAGTACATACCAGCACTATTTTAAAATAACAAACTCTTGATAGTAGAATAAAAAAACTACAACTAAACACCACATACTCTTCACCATCTCTGTGGAGATGCTGCCTGTGCAACGGCAAAGAGAATGACTGGGGTGGGCGAAGCCTAGGAGGGACTATGTGGACAGCTTTTGCTGTGCTCTTTGCCATTTCCTGTTGGGGAAGAGAATATTCCCACAAGTTATGGATGACGCCGTGGACCGGACACACCAATGTTGGAGAAAGACAAAATTCGGGGTACCCTTACCCTGCTCCAAGATAAACCTTTCGATTCACACCAATAAAGCTATTTGCCCCATACTTTATGGTAAATCCTGGGAGTAACAGGCTTACAAGCCTGAAGCATGGTATCAATGACCCTCTCAGAGAAGCCACGCCTAGCCAAAACTGGGCAATCAATCTCCAAGCAGTCAGCTTCAGAGAATCCAGACTTGGACGGAGTAAGGGACCCTGAAGTAGATGGTCCTTCCTCAGGAGGTAACCTCCAAGGTGGAAAAGATGACATCTTTACCAGATCCATGAACCAGATCCTGTGAGGCCAGGCAGAAGCTATTAGAATCACAGACGCTCTCTCCTGTAGCACACAAGCAATGACTCGTGGAAGGAGAGCAAACGGAGGAAACAGGTAAGCTAGACTGAAGTTCCAAGGTACTGAGAACATTTTTTGTAATATCCAAAACACTCAAAATATAGGCACCGCAATACCTCAGCTCTGCTGAGGGCTTACTGCTCCTAAAACCAACCGATATATCCCACTAGTAGATGAAGGAGAAATACAGGCACCGTAATTGAGTTCACACAAGCAAAACAGTAAAAACCTCTCTGTCCCTTAAAGTACACACCACTCCGACAGTGAAGCCGATAAGCGGAAGTGCGGAGAAATGGTCACCTGACAGCAACTTAAAATAAACTGCGCCATCAATGAAAAAACAAACTGATGGATTAAAATTGAAGAATCCGTTTCAATGTAAAAAAATTCTGTCAGCCTCATAAATCCCTCTACAGTATGCAGTGCCCCAAAACATCCTTATATATCCCTTAATAAAGACATAAAATAGGGTTGCACCGATACCGATACTAGTATCGGTATCTGTGCCGATACCAAGTATTTGCATGAGTACTTGTACTCATGCAAATGCACCAATACTTAAACTGATACCTCCACTTCCTACCCATGTTTTTTGTAAACTGCATGTTCCCATTTAATTTTAAGATGGAGTGAAGACTAAACTAAAAACTGTTCACTTCTGTTCTGCCAATACAAACTGCTGTTATTTGTATTATTGTATGTTTGAGAGCAGTGCTCCAAAAGCTGCTATTATACAGCTGGAAGCCTAGGCTACCTGAGGGAGATCACTGTACCTCATTCAGACAAACCCCTGAAATACTGGGCAGTTAATAAACTGAGATTTCCAGCTCTGGCTAAAATGACCCAAAATATCTTTCTGCCCCAAGCAGTAGTGTGGAAATTGAAAGACTGTTCAGCTTAGCGTCAAACGTCTTTACTGATAAAAGAAACATACAGATAGCTGAACATGCAGAGATGCTTCTGTTCCTTAATAAGAACTTGCCACTAACTTTTGAAAAATTATTCTAATTGCTAGATTGCCTGTTATGCTGCTAGTTCTCATCTTGCACAATTGTGCTTAAAACATACTGTACATACTGGGAATAAAAAGCAGCGATGGAAAAATATGAAGACCAGCCTTATTTTCTGTTGAGTCAGTAGAATGCAAATGCCCCATTTTTCTCAAAGGGGATTACTGGGACACTCCTTCCCCAATGTTTTTTCAGAATTAAATTATATTACTTTGTATTAAATACAAATGTCAGATTGAGGTTATATAGGCACCCTACAACCCAATTGCATCCAGCAATCACCCCTTTAAATTGTAGCTTTCCAGCCCCAACTGCTGCAGCTGTTATTTATTGTTGTTATTATTAATATATTTTATTGTAATATTTTTATATATAAACATGTTCTGTGAGCTTTGTGACAACAACCAAATAAAACTGTTTAATTATTTCAAAAATGTCTTTTGAGTTACAGTTCATAATTATAAAGAAGCTATCTTAAATCATTAGTCTGTATTGTGATTGGTAAACTGTCATATGACATAAAAAAAAGTATCGTAATTGGTATCGGTGAGTATTTGAAAAAAAGTATCGGTACTTGTACTCGGTAAATGGTATTGGTGCAACCCAAATATAAAATGCTCTATAATTGTTTCCAAGTAGGAAAATCCACAGAGAGATTAACCCTTAGAGTGCTGGTACCTTCTAACCTAGAAGGGAAAGCACTTACCTGTGGATCCTGTTGTCAGACAGGGAAAAGCTTCTAAGGTGTGATAGATTTCTCTACTTCTGCCAGGGACCTGTAGAAAAAGAAAAAAACAGAGTAACCAACCCTGGTTTTCTATAAAGGGGTAGCATTGTTGTTAGAAGATAAGCAGACCACCTTGCCGTCTTTTAACAGCTAAAAGCCACCATTACTCTTACTAAAGAGATTGACATGGACACAGAATAGCCCTAATCCTTGCTTGTAGGGAAAAGTACCCATAAAAGGATTACATATCTTCAGACACTGTCTTCGCACGTCCTCCCGGTGATAGAGGCAAAGAATGACTGGGGGTTATGGTTAAGGGAAGTGACACATAACAGCTCTGCTGGGGTGCTCTCTGCCTCCTCCTGCTGGCCAGGAGTTGAATACCCCACTAGTAATTGGAATAAAATCGTGGCCTCGCCATGCCATAGGAAAGAAAATGTCAGAATTGTCAACAGTCTTAAAGGGATACTAAACCCATTTTTTTCCTGTCATGATTCAGATAGAGCATGCAATTCTAAGCAACTTTCTAATTAAGTCCATTATCAATTTTTCTCTGTTCTTTTGCTATCTTTATTATAAAAGCAGGAATGTAAAGCTTAGGAGCTGGCCCATTTAAGTTACATTTAGACACCAATAAGCAAGCATAACCCAGGTTCTTAACCAAAAATGGGATGGCTCCTAAGCTTTACATTCCTACTTTTTTTAAAAAAAAAAACGATAGCAACAGAATGAAGAAAAATTGATAATAAAATTAAATTAGAAAGTTGCTTAAAATTGCATGCTCTATCTGAATCATTAAAGAAAAAAATTGGGTTTAGTGTCCCTTTAATTATTATTGACCTTTAGTAGTAGGATGCCCCCAGCAAGATGTGCCACTCTAATATCCTCACCATCCCAAGCTGTGTGTAGTTCCTGCAGATGTAACTGTAGTTTCTCGCAGTCCCCCATCAGTTCCCCACAGAGTAGTAGCAGCATAAGCAAACAGCATCCTAGAGGGAGCACTTTTGCCATTCCACATCTGTAGAGATCAGTTTAGATTGTTGTTACCCTTTAATCTGCAAGAAAAACAATATTTAAGCATAGCAATCATCCACTCTTCTGATATTAAGAACTAGGTTACAAGTAGAGTGCAATCCATAGAGCAAGCAGCGATATTTTTTTGCTCAACCTCACGCAACAAATAGTGCACAATCTGGTATTAGAAGAGGATGGAAAAATATCCACACAGCCAAAACCCTTTTTAGCATGCCCTACACTGTTAATGGAGAGCACAGGGAGTGATATTGGTACAAAACTGGCTGGTTGTCACCACTAAGTGTACTGACATGTCTGGTATTTTTATTTCAATGTAGAAAAACAATTATTCAAACCCCTGTCATAGTGAAACTACTTTTGAGTATGTGGTAATCTAAATATAAAAAAATAATCATTTAAAAACTTAAATTATGATAATTTTCTTTGCTTCTGACTGGAAGAGTCCACAGCTGCATTCATTACTTTTGGGAATTTAGAACCTGGCCACCAGGAGGAGGCAAAGTTACCCCAGCCAAAGGCTTAAATACCTCCTCCCACTTCCCTCATCCCCCAGTCATTCTGCCAAGGGAACAAGGAACAGTAGGAGAAATATCAGGGTGAAAAAGGTGCTAGAAGAAGAAACTAAATGACAGCCGCCTCATCGATAAACGCGGGTGGGGAGCTGTGGACTCTTCCCGTCAGAAGAAAAGAAAATTATCAGGTAAGCATAATTTAAGTTTTTATTCTTAAACGGGAAGAGTCCACAGCTGAATTCATTATTTTGGGAAAACAATACCCAAGCAATAGAAGACACTGCATGCAAACATAGGGCGGGAACAGAAGGCGCCCCCCCTCGAAGGGCACCACAGCCTGAAATTATCCAACACCCGATAAAAAAAACTGTAACACTTAGACACAAGGGGTTAAAAACCTGAAAGGACCAAGTAACCGCCCATCAGTTAAACACCTGCAAGGCCGTCCTAGAGACTACTCAGAATCTCTAGAATCCATTGAGCACAAAAAAATGCAGAGGAACCAAGTACCGCAAGCTGTCTGATCGCACAGAACTAACCCCCATCCCAAAGGAAGAGAACCTACACCTACCCTCGAAGGAGAAAACGGAGGACCCAAAAGGTGTCCAAAGGACCACCAACTATGGTAAAAAATCTCAAAACGACTAAGCAAACCCAAAGTTGCTAAAGACAACTCCACACCTATGAAAAGGCGATCACGAGAAAGAACCTCAGCTGCCTGACACAACACCATACGACTTGTGGGGCTTCAAGGAAGCCACAGGCTCATCACTGTACCATAGTTTAGCAGACACAACAGCTAAAAGTAGACAACATAGGAAGAAATCTATATGGAGATGAAGAAATTCGGAACCTGTAGACAAGGATAGAAACAAACTAGCTATCCTATCAGAAAAAAGGGCTATCTTGTGAAAACACCCAGCCACCTCTGAGCTCCAGCCTCAAGGCAGCTAGGCTGACCCTCAGCCATCGTGGGAGATCAACCCACAGAGAAAGTCGAAAAAGATCGACGGCAATTCTCGTCTTAGAAGAACATCCAACACCAGCAGCATATGAAATCAGTGGAGGGATGAAACACTGTGAACCCCCCACCAAAAGCAGGAGACCAGATTAGAAAACTTCCACCGCAGGACTCAAACTTCAAGCCTTCAGCTACTAGGCAGGGTAGAGATCCCTTAGGCTACCTAGACCTGCATCAACTGGAAGTACACGGACAAGACTCAGCAGAGCAGTCAGATCCCCGACCCCTACTCGGAGGAAAAGGACCTAGTCCAAAGGGATTGGCAACATCCGAAAACAAAGAATATAAAATTCTTTGATACAACACCCCAGAAGAAAAAGGAGGGGCCTAAAAGGAAACGACCCCATGGGGGAACAACTCTGACCATTATTAAATAGAGATAGACACTAAACTTCAGTGTCCCAGTACCAGAATCCAGCCCCAGGACCTCTTGCACGCAAGAAGAACAGAACCCCTCGGGAACGAGAAGAGAAGGACCTTGGGGCCTCAATGGAAAACTGTATTCAGAAACCTCTCCGAAGGAGGACAAACGCAAAGGATGTTTCAAGCCTAAAGGTTTGAGACCGAACAGCCCAGGACCAATCCAGATCCGGACTCCGAACTCTCAGACAAGAGACATGGTCATAAACTAGACACCCAGAACCCGAGACCAGTCGAAGTTCAAACCCCCTGAGAAGCTGTCAAGTTACCTCATACGGAGAAGTGCATGCCACATCCCAATGTCCCTGGACATTGGTTGCTTGAAATAGATTGAGACCAAAGAGTTTAGAAAGACATCTTAACAGGCCTAAGAAAAGGGCACCCAGCACCTGGGGGAGCATCCGAAACTATGAGCCTCTGCTTGTAAACCCAAAAGGCTAGATCTCTTAGAGTCGAAGGGGAACATCCCCCCTCTAAAGGTCACGGGATTACATGGGACAAGCTCCATTTGAAGGATGAAGGGCTGAGGCAGCCCTGCCGGGATTTGGACCTGAGACCTTTAGAACAGGCTCTATTGAAGTCAGGGTATTTTACCAACTGAGCTACCTCTCCGGCCTACAAACCCTTATGATGAGAAGTGATAATATCACCAAGACCCCTAAAGGATCAGCCTCCCGGAAAATCCTGTACCTCACAGGAAAAACGGTGGGAGCCTCCCAACTCCTGGCAGATCCTTCGACCAGGAGATGCCCGGGGGAAAAACAACAGGGAGTATCCCCCACCCCTGTGCTCCCTAGAGAGCATGTAACAGAGTTAGGAAGACACAGATGACCAGTCAACAACCTACGAGAGGTACCACGACTAGGCCACAAAAAAAAACAGCCAGCCAGAAGATACCAAGAGTGAAAACAAAAACCGTCATTAATCTGGTACCCCCGACGCCCAGAGGTCATCCAAACCTCCCAGCCTATGGGAAATTAAGGAACTTCGGTTCCAAGGCCAAAAGGCCTCTCACGAGGAGCCTCAGAAGACTCAGAGTCCGGAACCCCCTCAACAGAAGGAACAGGAGGAGGACCGATGTAGGCCCTCCATCTTCTAGTAATGGTAACAAGAACAAACGAACACTTACCAAAGTGAACAACCCAGCACCCGACAAGGTAACCAGCACACCGGCACCACGTGGGTAAAATGAACCGAAGGGGTCGATAACATAAGCTATAAACATAACATAAACTATAAACATAACTATGTCATTATTAGGGATGCACCGAAATTTCGGCCGCAGAAAGTTTCGTCCGAAAATGGCATTTTTGGCTATTTCGGTTTTCGGTTATTTTGCCTGTTATTTTCGGTAAAATTATTGTGTAGCATGTTTCAAATTTGATGCTAGCCTAGAGCTGCTGTTTAAGTTTATTACTTGACTTACTGTTCTGCATATAATGAGTTTTCTAGGACTATACTTTATTTGGATAATTAGTAAAAAAAAACTGTTAAATATGATTCTGTTACATAGAACTAAATGAAGAATAATACAGTATATTGATATTTATAATTGTTTTAAGTAGGAATGCACCAAAATTTTGGTCGCAGAAACATTTTGGCCGAAAATTGCATTATTTTTTGCCTGTTTTTTTTTTTTCTTGGTAAAATTATTGTGTAGCATATTATTGTTTTAAGATATTTTTGTCCAATTTTAGTGTGTTACTTTCAATAAAAGTGTGGGCTTTTTTATTGGCTCTAATTATGCAAAAAAAAAACTTAAAAAAAATAATTTGAAAAAATACATTTTCGGTATCAGTTTCGGTTTTCGGCCAAGTGCATCCCGAATTTTCGGATTCGGTCCAGAATTTCCATTTCGGTGCATCACTAGTCATTATATAGTACTGCGCAACTTCCGAGAAAGTGCTCAGGTGGTCATAAAATCACAAGTATCAGTTCCAGAGAAGAAACGTTCCTAAAATGGAAAATCATAACAGACATGAGCTTCATAAAACAAATTAAACACATCCTAACTGGCTCAAAGAAAATGAAGGCAGCAACAGAGGGTGAATGCCCAAGGAGAATGGGCGCGCTAATAGGACCAGCCGATCAGAGGCCCTATTCTCCTAAGCTCAAAAAATGGAGACGTCAAGTAAATTGGCTTCATCCCCCATACGTCTAATCCAGTTTGCCATCCTGCACGGAAGACCGAGGATCTCTCGGCCCAGTAGGACTGGATTCCTCCAGCACCGCCAAAACGTGCCTTAGTAGTACACAAAGACGTGCCAGTCTATAATGGAAGGCAAAATGTTCCCCCGCCAGATCCATGGATGACCCCAGCCCCGAGGGAGGGGCCATCGCTTACCCAGAAGGTTGAACTGACTCAAGCGATCTCATGCTTGACGGACCCTGGTTAACAGATTACGGACAGTATCTTATCTTCTGGGAGATAATGTGTGCCAGCGCCATAGATATGGCCATTCAGAACCGTGCCGTAACCTCTGGAGGAGACAGGCCGTCTTCCGTAGAGGGAGTAACGGCCATAGGGACACCTACTTGTGTAGCAAAAGAAGGTTCTGGGGCACGCGTCTAATGGGACATGGAATCCTCAGGGGCGGATGGCTCAATGCACTCTACATTCCCTGACTCGGGGGAAGAGAGTACTCTAAAACGCCAATCGGAACATAACTGATGGGCATGGATAACCCGGACCATTCCATACTCTTTACAAGGCGTATACTTCAAGTTGGAGATGTCCGTCTCTAAAAAAAAAATCAGAATCATCCATAACTTGGAGATTGCAAATATGGACTAAAGCTAAACGGCACCTTACACTCCCAATGGCTGGGGCACTCACCACCTCCAGTGAACCAAACAACCAACAAACAGATTATCTCCGTCGCCACTCGGTCAGGGTACAGAAATGGTATTACAACGTGACCACACCCAGTCACGAGGTGCACCGTGTAAGCCAGCCAAAAAAAAGGCGCGTCAGCCCAAAAGGACCACGCAGTCTGATGATTAGACCGTTATGTTACGAATAGCCATGAGCACATAACAAACATGATTAAAGTCCCCACTGTTCAATAATTCCCCACACGAGATATTAACCCTTGATTCCATTTTAAGATAAAGGATTCCCCCTGGGACCCTGACTTCTTTTGTTAACATTACATTCAGATATTGAAATAAAATAAAACGATCTTACCGGAATCCACGCCGTGGAACTGGAACACAGCCCTTCAAGTGTGACAGATAGTAGCATTGCTTCTGACATGGACTTGAGTGAATAAAGGCAGGCAGCGAAACTCGTCAACGCTAATTGCCAAGGAGCTGTTAACATGAGTCGGGATGGTTTTGCAGAGTCGACACTCCCTGCATCTCCGGACTCTAATTTTCACCCATGCTTTCACTGAGAGGCTGACAGGATTACCTAAAACTCCAGTCTCATTTTGGAGAGTACTACCCTCCATAAGAGATTACCTTCAATCTTCTGACACTTCTCTGCCAACATCCTGTGACAAAAGGCAAAGAATGACTGGGGGATGAGGGAAGTGGGGGAGGTGTATTTGCCTCCTCCTGGTGGCCAGGTTCTGAATTTCCAAAAGTACTGAATGCAGCTGTGGACTCTTCCCGTTTAAAAAGAAAATCAGTCCAAGCAGCTTTAGTTTCTGAGTTATGCTGTATAATTATTTATGCAAATGAGCATGGCCAGTATTTTTTTCCCAAGAAATGTGGCAACCTTAAAGTGATGGTAAATTCACTATAATGACAATGCTATTTCTCAAAGCTTTCATTACAAATATACCTTGTATTTTTTTTTACTAAACAATGTCCCTGGCCGCCTCCGTATAAGATACTGATTCTGAAATCTGAATGACATATGGTACATCCAATAGCGGATGCACCATACGCCCTATGTTTTTGACCTTCAGCACAATCCCGCTCCACTGCTTTGAGGGCTCTGAATTAGCAATGCACACTGTGCAAGTGCAGTTACCAGACGAGATGTCAGCAGCCTCATGTAAACAGTGAGAGCTAGATTACAAGTGGAGCGCTAAATAACAAATCAGCCAATACAAGTGTCAGGTTGTTGCCACCACAAGATCACGGTAGCATTAAGCGCTTATAGAATTAACCAGAGATTAGATCACTGGTTAAAGGGACAGTATACGGAAAAATATTTTTTCGCTTAATGTGTTTACAATTGCTTTTTTTACCTACTGCAGAGAAAAAAAATGTATGAAAAATAGCTTTTTATGTTTTTTTGTGTATATTAAAGCTCTGATTTTGTGTTTTGAAGCCACAACCTAATAAAATGGGTTGAGCTTGTAGATATAATCAGATCTCATTACTGTATCACATTGTATACATATACCTGCTTATTTATCTTATATCTGTCCATAAAACAATCACCAGAACTTGGAGAGAACAATGGAAAATCAACATTGTATTACCTTATTTCTGCTATATCCCACTGGAAGTGTAATTTCTTCTGCTGGCTGTGTTTACAAAGCTTATCTATAGCTTGGACCTGCGGCCACAAACTTTCAGAATAGGTGGAGATACCACATGCTAAATCAACTATTTCAAATGCCAATATAAGGGTAAAGGAGCTACTTGTAAACAATTTAATACACTCCAGCAGGTAAAGTGGATCATTGGGAACAAATTAAAGGGGAGACATTTTTTGAGTAAACTGTCCCTTTAATTTTATAAATATACCCCAAAATACTGTCTAGTGTAGTTTATTATAAAATAAAGATGGCTGCATCTTTATTTTTTAATAATATAACTATTCTGGGGTTAAAGTTGGTGGGAGTGGGGGTCTTTACATTGCGGTCTATGGGAAAATGTGTGTTCCCAGTAAATATATATGTATATGCTTATATACATAAATATGTATATGTTAATATGTGTATATGCACATATTAACACATTAATATATACTGTATGTATATAAGCATATAAATATATATTTATATGTGCTGCAATCACTGCGCTACTTACCCCCTTTGATGGCGCTGACGTTCTGTTGCCGTCTCTGATTCTCCCATAGGAGCCTATGGAAGCGTGCTGTCGTGAAAACTTGTAATACCAGTGCACATTATTGCCATTTCATCAAAGCGATATTTAGCGCCCCACTTGTAATCTGGCCCTGAATCTTTTCTTGCATTATCGATTCACTGTTTACTGTTGTGGTCTCTGCTGCACGTTTGCTCATTGCGTCACACCCCTAGCCCAAACGAGCATTTGAGGGTTGCTATTGGATATAGTAAGTCAAAAGGTTTACAAAAATCACACAATTTGAATTTTTATTTTCAATATTTGAGGGGCAATGTGTAGACAGTTTGACAATTGAATAACAATAAAACTTGCCCCTCAAATATTGAAAATAAAAAATAAATTGTGTGATTTTTGTAAAATTTTTGAATTACAAGGTATATTTGTAATGAAAGTTTTAGGAAATAGAAGTCATTATAGTGAATTTATCATCACTTTAAGTTCAATCATTGCGCTTGTATTACAAGTGGTGAGTTAAGTGTTGTGATCTAGAGCAATCCAAAATCTGTCTATAAAATATAGCGCTTCTTAAAGGGACATTCATCATTTTTTTATTACCATCTCAAAGTGTTTAATCATATATATATATATATATATATATATATATATATATATATACTGTATATATAAAAAAAAACTCTGCCATATACAGGTATACCCCGCTCATACAGCGGGTTAGGGACCGGAGCCCCGCTGTAAAGTGAAATCCGCCTTAAAGTGAAACAAGGCAGTTTTAGCTTTCTTTTCACTTGCCAGTGTGTTTAAAGACTTGAAAACATGTTTGAACTAACATATACTGTATTAGGGGTACAATAGTGCTATGTTTAGTTTAACACTAGCACAGCACAGTATTCAATTAGTATTCAATAAATACTGTACCTGTAAAATGGTGACAATTACTGTAGTAAAATTTGAAAGACTACAACACTGAGACACAGATTGCACTGTAATGCTGTAAACAGTTAACTAAGCATAATGAATGGTGCCAGTCACTTTTCTCGCAATCTCACAATGATTACAGCACTGTTTCAAAAACCTTGGAGGTTAAACTTGAGCTCCACAAAGCGCTGTATTAGCGAAGTGTTGTAAAGTGAAGCACTGTAAAGTGAGGTGTACCCGTACTTTCAGTATTTATTTTGTCCCCTTTTCCTGTAATTCGATTCTTAAATTGTGAGAACACCGTTATATTCCACACAGCCATTAGCTGCACACTCTAGTGCCCACAGCAGAGAAAGTAACCTAAGTTACAACATGGCAGCTCCCACTGTTTTATAGACACTAAAACTTTACACTTATTTTGTCAATATTTAAACAGCTAACAAAACTTTAAAAAAACTAAAATTTATGCTTACCTGATAAATGTATTTATTTCTTGACACAGTGAATCCACGGAATCATCAATTACTGTTGGGAATATCACTCCTGGCCAGTAGGAGGAGGCAAAGAGCACCACAGCAAAGCTGTTAAATGGGCACTGAAACCACATTTTTTCTTTCATGATTGAGATAGAGCATGCAATTATAAGCAACTTTCTAATTTACTCCTATTATCAATTTTTCTTCGTTCTCTTGCTATCTTTATTTGAAAAAGAAGGCATCTAAGATTTTTTATTTTTTCAGACCTCTGGACAGCACTTTTTTTTATTGGTGGATGAATTTATTCACCAATCAGCAAGAGCAACCCAGGTTGTTCACCAAAAATGGGCTGGTATCTAAACTTACATTCTTGCATTTCAAATAAAGATACCAAGAGAATGAAGAAAATGTGATAATAGGAGTAAATTAGAAAGATTCTTTAAATGTCATGCTCTATCTGAATCACGAAAGAAAACATTTGGGTTCAGTCTCCCTTTAAGTATCACTTCCCTTCCCACAACCCCCAGTCATTCAACTGAAGGAAAACTTAAAATTATGCTTACCTGATAATTTTCTTTTCTTCAGATGGAAAGAGTCCACAGCTGCATTCATTACTTTTGGGAAATAAGAACCTGGCCACCAGGAGGAGGCAAAGACACCCCAGCCAAAGGCTTAAATACTCCTCCCACTTCCCTCATCTCCTAGTCATTCTGCCGAGGAACAAGGAACTGTAGAAGAAATACCAGGGTGAAAAGGTGCCAGAAGAATAAAAAATAAGACGCCCCACAGAAAAATTACGAGTGGGGAGCTGTGGACTCTTTCCATCTTAAGAAAATTATCAGGTAAGCATAATTTAAGTTTTTCTTCATAAATGGAAAGAGTCCACAGCTGCATTCATTACTTTTGGGAAAACAATACCCAAGCTATAGAGGACACTGAATGCAAGACATGAGGGTACAATAGGCGGCCCATTCTGAGGGCACCAGGCCTGAAAAAAACCCTCAACCCAACCAAACCCGCTTCGTCGGAGCCAGGCAAAAAAACTAGAAGGAAAAAGGTCCCAAGGACACCGACCCGCATATAGTCCGAAAGCCTAACTAGAGACTACAAGCAGACTCACTAAGTCCCCACACAACCCTTCCTAGTACAGTACCAAAATCCCCAAAAGGGAGAGGACAAGGGTAAGCCAAAGGGATACCCAAAAGTACAGCAAAATCCAAAAAGGAAAAAGAAAACCTTCAAATGAAGGCCAAGTCCACAGAGACCTGAATGGATCCCGAGAACAAGGGGAGACGACGCCCAACCCATAAGGAGCAACCGGGTATCATCAAGGAGAAGAAACATCTCCCAAACATTGTGCAATAGCACCGAAAACGACAGCTGAAGACAAAGTCTTCAAAACGTCAGAACTCAGATACTGAGCAAACAGAAAATTACAAGCAGCAAACTCAGAAATAAACATCTGAGACCAGTAACACGCTGCCATCTATCTGTAAGGAAGAAGCGGCCCAAGACATAGATTGCCCAACCTCCAAGAAGAGGACACTCTCCAGGCAATCTAGGACGCCAAGCCTACTCACAGATTTTAAAGGGAGAGAGGCACAAACCTCTAAAAAAAAGAAGGTCCACTGTCACCCCCAAGACCTGAAAATGGATCTCAGATCCTACACCTAGCTGGACCAGCCCAAGCAACAGCAGATCTGAAAGTAAGGGAACTGAAAAGGAACCCCAAGACCGGCCCCCAAAGGGCGGAAGAATGGACACAGTCCACCTCAATCTAAAGACAAACAATCAGGCGTTAGACTCAAGGAGATCTATCAAGGCCACCCGACTAAGTCTCAATGCGAAGCCAGCAGCTCCATAGATGGAAAGGAATAACTCAAAGAGCAGACCAATCCTTGAACAAGATAAACATCTGCCCATAAGACAGGAAGTCAAAGGAAGAACCAAGAGGACACAAGGCCACGTCACTGACGAACACGGAAGTACCCCTTAAAACACCATCGTGCTAGCACACATAACAGGCGCAAAAGTGGCAGCTGAACAACCGCAAACCTTCTGTTTGCTAGGCAGGTAAGCCCACCATCAGGTCACATTAGTTGGCTGTACCAAGGGAACCGTATCGTCCAGGCACAAGACAAGGCCCAAGGAGCCCCGGCTCTCAGTAAATCTGGCCAAGTTGTAAAACAGAACAGCCAGAACAAAGGCAAAGCCCAAGTACCCCGGAAACTAGAACCCCCAGGCCAGTCCTAGGATCATAAGGTCCGGTGACCTCCCATTGCGGGATTCACAAAGAGAAAACGCAGAGTAAAACCCTCGACAACCGGAAGATCAGGACAAGAAGCCTGGGCACCACAAATGATTGGATTAAACAATCTTCCAGGCAGATAAATTCCCCGTCTGATATCAAAAAGCAGACTTCCCAGGGAAAGATCCAGAATAAAGATCCAGAAGCCCTTGCAAGTCCCGACCCAAAGGGAAGAGACCACCCCTTGCAGGAGCCCAACACTCCAAAGAGCCAGGGCCATAAAAGGACACTAGAGCTAACAGACGTCCAAGCATCATTAACATTATTGTGCTTGAAAAATGCGGCCAATCCCCCAGGGGACACAAGGTGCTGCTAATTTATCAACCTCGAAAGGAGGAAAGGCTGAGTAGACCTCGCCGTGGATCGAACCAGCAACCCTCAGTTTGCTACAGTACAGAGTAGTCCCAAAGTATCAGGATGCTGAGCTAGCTGTCCAGCGAGCCACAAGCTCCAGACACAAGGGGAACAGAGAAGACAAGTCATCCGAACAGAGCAACATCAACCCTCCACATCACCTCAGATTCGAAGTCAGAGGACAGTAAAACATGGGTTTGGATGCCACCGGTATGGCATACCGGAACCATATGAGTGGGAAACCACTAGGACCTCTTCTATCCAAAGAAGAAGATGCAGAGCATTCCCAATACCGGGGGAAGGACCCCTAACAGGAGCCCAAAAAGACCTCACTGTCTAATGTCCTGAAAAAGGAACAACCTACTTCCGAAGGGAATCCAAGTCCCTTGAAGGTGAATACAAGAGATCTTAATGAAGAAGAGAACCACTAAAGGAACAAGTCCAAAAAGGACAAATTTCCTAAGCAACACCACCCCGACCGGCCCCGACCGGTGGACAAGAGGTGCTGAACCCTCTAATTTTCCCACCATGTGGGAAGGAATACTCTAGGTTCCAAGGGTATCGGAAGCAACAGAGAGTGACACAGCAAAAAATCACTGACCCAATCACAAGAGAGATGGCTATTTAGGACTGAAACAATCCCGAGAGCCGCACGGACTCACAAGCCCTCTTGAGAATGTTTAGCTGAAACTTGTAAAACAAATAACAAGAAACATAAATAATGTTAATAGCACTCAGCACCCCAACCTGACCAGCAAGGTATAATAGGCACCACGTGTCTGAAGAAGCCGCGAGAGAGAAGCTCTGAACCCAAGCAGGACCAGCCTGCAACCAGGGTCATAACTGCCAAGCCAGCTAAATCCACCCTCCGAGAGGGAGGAAGAAAGAACAGACAAACATGGGACTAACGTGTCCTGAACAACTTTCGTAGAAGCAAACAGTGAGGATCGATGTTCCCACAGGAAACATACTATAACCGGATAAAATAAAATAACAGGCAACCCGAGGGTTAACGCCCAAGAAGAACCGAAAGATCCGCAGGACCAGCCTAACGGAAACCCTGTTCTTCCAACAAAACTGGGAAGAATCTCGATAACAAGACTTAAAGGAGATTACTTCATCCCCCCCACGTCTAACGAGGTGAGCCATTCGAAGGAGGAGACCGATGAGTCCCATAACCAAGAAGGATAGGGTCTCCAAACAGCTCAAAAACGTGTCTAAGTAGAACACGAAGGCGAGCCAGCTTGAAACGAAAGGCACAACACTCATGAACATTTACACCCGCAGGGATCTACCCATACCCTCCAGTGGCCAAGAGACCTGGGGCAATCGAGCACGAGCACGAGCACAATCGCAAATAAACATCTGGACTTTGTAGACACGCAAGCGGCAAAAGCATGTAAAAGCGAAAACGTGCCACCGTAGGGAGCGGTAGGGAACTCGCCTCCCAGAGGACAGGGCCCCCCGAGGCGGATGGCTCAGCAGTCCCTTGAATCCCGGAGCCCGAGGAACAAGGCACTCTAGAACGGCCTAAAGGACAAAACTGACTGACCTGAGTCAATGGGGCCAATTCGCATTCGTCACAGGACAAAGAATCTGAATCAGAAAGTTGAAAAATCTCAACATCAGTATCCTCCATAACTGGATAAAGGATACCAAAAATTAAGCTAAATATAAAACAATTTAAACGGCACCTGACACTCACAATGGCTGGGGCACTCACCACCTCCTATGAACCAGACACCAGCGGACTAAAATTCTCCGTCTCAACACAGTCAGAAATGCAGAAATGGGAGACCAGAACGTAAACACGCCCGGTCACAAGGTGAACCGAACAGTCCAAAAAAAAAAAAACACGCACCCGACCGTAAGGCCACGTCACTTCGAAAGGCCATTATGTTCCAAAAGCCATGAGCCCAGTTACAGTGGGCAAAAAAGTATTTAGTCAGCCACCAATTGTGCAAGTTCTCCCACTTAAGAAGATGAGAGAGGCCTGTAATTTTCATCATAGGTATACCTCAACTATGAGAGACAAAATGTGGAAACAAATCCAGACAATCACATTGTCTGATTTGGAAAGAATTTATTTGCATATTATGGTGGAAAATAAGTATTTGGTCACCTACAAACAAGCAAGATTTCTGACTCTCACAGACCTGTATCTTCTTCTTTAAGAGGCTCCTCTGTCCTCCACTCATTACCTGTATTAATGGCACCTGTTTGAACTTGTTATCAGTATAAAAGACACCTATTCACAACCTCAAACAGTCACACTCCAAACTCCACTATGGTGAAGACCAAAGAGCTGTCGAAGGACACCAGAAACAAAATTGTAGACCTGCACCAGGCTGGGAAGTCTGAATCTGCAATAGGCAAGCAGCTTGGTGTGAAGAAATCAACTGTGGGAGCAATAATTAGAAAATGGAATACATACAAGACCACTGATAATCTCCCTCGATCAGGGGCTCCACGGAAGATCTCACCCCGTGGGGTCAAAATGATCACAAGAACGGTGAGCAAACATCCCAGAACCACACTGGGGGACCTAGTGAATGACCTGCAGAGAGCTGGGACCAACGTAACAAAGGCTACCATCAGTAACACACTACGCCGACAGGGACTCAGATCCTGCACTGCCAGACGTGTCGCCCTGCTTAAGCTAGTACATGTCCGGGCCCATCTGAAGTATGCTAGAGAGCATTTGGATTATCCAGAAGTGGATTGGGAGAATGTCATATGGTCAGATGAAACCAAAGTAGAACTGTTTGGTAGAAATACAACTCGTCGTGTTTGGAGGAGAGAGAATGCAGAGTTGCAACCAAAGAACACCATACCTACTGTGAAGCATGGGGGTGGCAACATCATGCTTTGGGGCTGTTTCTCTGCAAAGGGAACAGGACGACTGATCCGTGTACATGAAAGAATGAATGGGGCCATGTATCGTGAGATTTTGAGTGCAAACCTCCTTCCATCAGCAAGGGCATTGAAGATGAAACGTTGCTGGGTCTTTCAGCATGACAATGATACCAAACACACCGCCCGGGCAATGAAGGAGTGGCTTCGTAAGAAGCATTTCAAGATCCTGGAGTGGCCTAGCCAGTCTCCAGATCTCAACCCCATAGAAAACCTTTGGAGGGAGTTGAAAGTCTGTGTTACCCAGCGACAGCCCCAAAACATCACTGCTCTAGAGGAGATCTGCATGCAGGAATGGGCCAACATACCAGTAACAGTGTGTGACAACCTTGTGAAGACTTACAGAAAACGTTTGACCTCTGTCATTGCCAACAAAGGATATATAACAAAGTATTGAGATGAACTTTTGATATTGACCAAATACTTATTTTCCACCATAATATGTAAATAAATTCTTTCCAAATCAGACAATGTGATTGTCTGGATTTGTTTCCACATTTTGTCTCTCATAGTTGAGGTATACCTATGATGAAAATTACAGGCCTCTCTCATCTTCTTAAGTGGGAGAACTTGCACAATTGGTGGCTGACTAAATACTTTTTTGCCCCACTGTAACACTACACATAAGCCGATTGCATCACATAACAAACATGATTAAAAAAAAACCCTGTTCAATAATCTCCCTCAGGAGATATTAACCCTTGATTCCAAGATACTAAAGAAGTCCCACTGAGACCCTGTATTTTTTCATGTGAGTTCGTAGGAACAAATGAGTTACAGTACAATCATGAAGAAGTAAAATGAAATGATCTTACGGGAATCTACGCCGTGGAACAGGAACACGGCCCTTCAAGTGTGACGGATAGTAGCCTCGCCTCCGCCATGTCGGGATGGTTTTGCAGAAAGACTCTCCCTGCATCTCCGGACTCTAACTTTCATCCAGGCTCTCACTGAGAGGCTGACAGAATTACTTAAAACTCCCGTCCCATGTCGAAGAGTACTACCCTCCATAAGAGACAAAACAAACTTCTGACACTTTTCTGCCAACCTCCTTGGACGAAAGGCAAGGAATGACTGGGGGATGAGTATTTAAGCCTTTGGCTGGGGTGTCTTTGCCTCCTCCTGGTGGCCATGTTCTTATTTCCCAAAAGTAATGAATGCAGCTGTGGACTCTTTCCATTTATGAATAAAAAGGAGAGAAAGGAAATAACAAAAGGTGCAGAGTTGCCTGAGGTTTATACAAAAAAACTGTCTGTAAACAGGGAGGGCCGTGGACTCAAGACTGTCAAGAAATAAATAAATTTATCAGGTAAGCATAAATTTTGTTTTCTTTCTAAAGACACGGTGAGTCCACGGAATCATCAATTACTGTTGGGAATCGATACCCAAGCTAGAGGACACAGATGATTAGTTAGGGCAAGACAGGTAGCCTAAACAGAAGGCCCCACAGCCTGCAAAACCTTTCTCCCAAAAGAAGCCTCAGCCAAGGCAAAAGTATCAACTTTATAGAATTTAGAAAAAGTGTGCAATGAGGTCACAGCCTTACAAATCTGTTCTACAGAGGCCTCATTCTTGAAGGCCCAAGAAGAAGACACCACCCTAGTGGAATTAGCTGTAATTCTCTCAGGAGGCTGCTGTCCAGCAGTCTCATAAGCCATACGAATAACACTTCTCAACCAGAGGGAAGAGAAGTGGCAGTAGCTTTCTGGCCTTTACGTTTACCAGAAAACCAAACAAACAATGCAGAAAACTGACGAAAATCCTTTGTAGCCTACAGATAGAATTTAAGAGCCCGCACAACGTTTAAGTTGTGAAACAAATGTTCCGTATGAGAAGAAGGATTAGGACAGAAAGAGGGAACAACAATTTCCTGATTAATATTTCTGTCTGAAACAACCTAAGGAAGAAAACCAAACTTGGTACGGAAAACTGCCTTATCTGCATAAAATATGAGATAAGGAGAATCACACTGCAATGCTGAGAGCTCAGAAACCCTTCGAGCAGAAGAAATAGCAGTTTGAAACAAAACCTTCCAAGATAATAACTTAATATCTATTGAATGCATAGGCTCAAAAGGAGCCTGTAGCAAAACTTAAGAACAAGGTTAAGACTCCAACAGCCGATTTAAACACAGGCCTGATTCTGCCTGGGGCCTGACAAAAAGTTGCACATCTGGCACATCCGCCAGATGCTTGTGTAGTTTTCAGTGGTAGGCGCGCATGCAGTACCCCATTACCATAAATTGTGCAGTCAAGATTACCACATGTGGGGAAATTGCAGAGGTCCGCAGGCTCGTGGTGCAATGAACCACCTTAGTGATCATGGCTAAGACTCCTCTGCCAGGTAAGTATGATAGAAAAACCCTTCTGCAGGCCGTCCTGGAGAAAGGCCAAAACCCCTAGGAATCCTGCCCCTACTTCTAAGAGTAGTCCTGGGATTCACATCCATCAGGAAATTTACATCATACCGTATGGAAAAAGACACCAGAAACAGGCTGCAAGCCTGAATCATGGTCACAAAGACCAATACAGAAGAACAATGCTCAGACAGAACTAAGCATTCAATCTCCAAGCAGAAATCTCCAGAGAAAAACAAAAGTTGGATGAAAGACTGGACCCTGAACTAGAAAGGTCCTTCTTCAGAAACAACCACCAAGGTGGAAGAAACAAAATGTATGTTTACCTGAAAATGTATTTATTTCTTGACACAGTGAGTCCACGGATCATCATCAATTACTGTTGGGAATATCACTCCTGGCCAGCAGGAGGAGGCAAAGAGCACCACAGAAGAGCTATTAAGTATTCATTCCCTACCCACAACCCCCAGTCATTCAACCGAAGGAAAAGGAGAGAAAGGAAATAACACAAGGTGCAGAAGGTGCCTGAGGTTTATATAAAACAATCCTGTCTAAAAAAAACAGGGAGGGCTGTGGAGTCACAGTGTCAAGAAAGAAATACATTTATCAGGTAAACATAAATTTTGTTTTTTTTCTAATGACACGGTGAGTCCATGGATCATCATCAATTACTGTTGAGAATCGATACCCAAGCTAAAGGACACCGATGATACGGGAGGGACAAGACAGGTAAGATAAACAGAAGGCACCAGCTTGAAGACCCTTTCTCCCAAAAGAAACCTCAACCGAGTCAAAATAATCTATAGAATTAAGAAAAAGTGAGCAAAAAAAAAAAGGCCAAGTCGCCGCCTTATAAATCTGCTCCACAGAGGCATCCTTCTTGAAGGCCCAAGAAGAAAAACACTGCCCTAGCGGAGATAGCTGTAAATCTCTCAGGAAGCAGCTGTCCAATAGTCTCAGAAGCCCTACGAAGAACACTTCTCAACCAGAGCGAAAGAGAAGTGGCAGAAGCATTCTAGCCATTATAACTATTCAGGAATGCTGACAAAGTCCAGCCTGTAGATAAAATCTAAAGGTCCGCACAACATCTAAGTTGTGTAACAGACGTTGATTTAAGAAGTAGGATTAGTACAGAGAGAAAGAACCACAAGTTCTTGATTAACATCTCTGTCCAAAACAACCTTATGAAGAAAACCAAAACCTGGTACGAAGAAGTGCCTTATCTGTCCGACATACGAGATAAGGAAAAAAACACTTCCAAGTTGAGAGTTCGGAAACCCTCCAAGCAGAAGAATAGCAGAAGAAACAAAACTTTACAAGATAATAACATAATATCTATGGAATGCCTAGGTTCAAACTGAGCCTTGAAGAAAAGCTTTGAGAACAAAGATAAGACTCCAAGGGAGCAACTAACCTAAACACAGTCCTGAATCGAACCAGGACCTGATAAAAGGATTGAAAATCCATCATGTCCGCCAGATGCTGGAGCAACCGAATGAAAAGATCAGCAATCTGACTCATGCAGGTACTAACAGATAACCCCTTCTCAAGGTGTACCTGTAGAAAAAATAAGCTCCTTCGATCCTGTCATATCTTATAGAAATCCTTCAGAGATAGGCTTACGAGTTGAGTCATTGAGCTAAACTAAGCTCTCAATCTCCAGGCAGTCAGCTGTTTAAATTAAATTTCTGTCATACCCGGGATTGATCCTGGGTCTCCTAGATCTGCTCTGTGGGTTCTGTGCCCTCTGAGCCACTGAAGAACTTAACAGAAAAACGATATTTGGTTCGCTGACCAGATACTGCGAGGCCACGCAGGAGATACGATAAAACCAAAGCTCCCAGCCACTGATCTGAACGATGATTCACGAAAGGAGAACAAACAGAGAAGAAGATATGACAACCTGAAGTTCCAAGGAACTGCCAGAGCATCTATTAGAAAGACTTGAGAATCTCTAGACCTCGACCCATACTTGAGAACTTGGTGACTTGACGAGACCCCATCAGAACTAATTCTGCATGCTCAGAATCTGCTTCCCCAGAAATGAGGGAGGCAGATAGACAGTAACCATGTCCCCCGAAAAATCAGAAACACTTCCTAGACTAGGGAAACGCAGAAATCCTCCATGGAGGAAGATGTACACCACAGAGGCTATATTAACTACTGGAACCTGAGAAAACTGGATAGTGCTGTGGATCCAAGTGCCCAGGAAGGACTCTGAAGCAAGAGTCCTGAGACCGATGATCCAGATGAAACCACCATGGTAAGAGACCTCTGACAACTGAACCAGTTTCTCTGAAACTATTCAGACAAATCTCATTCCAATGCCTGAGCATGAACAACAACAGCGTTCTCAAACAGATTCGAGCAAAGGAATGCTTTCCCTAGAACCACCCTCAAACCAATCAGCTCTATACACAGGAGCTGAAGAAAGAGGTAAGAGGAAGGCTTTTGGCTTTTCTGACCTCCGTCACACAGAATTACATAGACAGGGAAACATTATCCCTAAGCACACTACCCTTGTAGCTGGAGAAAAGGGAGCTCCTTCCCAGCTCCACTTCCATCGTGGAACTAATGAAAGATAACAAAAACCTCCAAATGAGATCATGCCTATAGACAGATCACGCCCAAACCAAAAAGGACGTCCAGGGGGGAGCCCCTGCAATGCTGGACGATTACAGCCCAGAATAGAGACACTGGGAGCTGTGGCAAGGCCACTGCTGACCCATAACTGAAAAAGCTTGGTGGGAAAAAACTAAACTCAGAAAAACTGAGAATGAGAACCTAAGGGTACGCATCCTTAAGGTCTAAGGTCAATATAAATTGACCCTCTAGCACCAGAAAAGAATGAAGCGTTTAGTCTCCATCTAAAAGAACGGTACTCTATCTATTGCAATTGATAATGCAAAGAGAAGGGAAAAACAGCTGCAGCTGGATTCAAACTCCCAACCCTCTGGTTGCTAGGTGGCTTAGCTATCCACCAAAGCACCATCTAAGAAACTTGGCTAGACATTTACTGCGAGCCATACTTGGTCTAAAGCAGGACAAAAAGTTTATTTTTGACAAACAGTATGGCAAAGAAACTAAACCTTGTTCCAACTGTAACAGGAACAAATACTCCCAGGGTGAAAGATCCTGAACATATATCAAGAATCCCTCTCTTCTTAACTGATCCACAGATAATCATAAAAGGTGGAACCTGCTCCAGGGGAAAGGAGTTGATTCCAAATCCGTAACCCTGGAATACATATCTACAGCCCTCTAGGGTTCTAGGACATCTCATTATCCAGGCATGAGAAAACTGAGATAGACTGCCCCCCACAGGATACGATCCTGGCTCAGGGAAAAACACTACATGCTGAATGAGAGTTAGCTGCAGCTTTCTAGAACTACTTTCCCCTGATCACAAACTAACTGGGTATTCAAGAGGACTTGAACTGCACCTGCTTGGAAGACAAATGGGGAAGACTTCCTGAAGAAGTAACCAAATAAAAAGATTAGCCTAACAGCCCTACTGTCCTAGAATTCCTCATGGAAACCTCTAGATGGAATCAGGCAAGGTGTCCATAAAAAGCGTCCAACCATAAAAGAGTATCTATCCTTTATATGGATTGAAGATCTCTTAACCAGGATCGCCATGACCCCTACTTTAAGCAGCCATGAAATTTAAAAGAGACAGCTTAAAGCTGACAGGAGATAGGGAAATCTTTGACCTCTCCCACACCCGAGAAATTCTCCTTGCACTGTCAAGGACAGAAAGAATTTCCACAAATGAATCCTAGCATTGAAATTACTAGATTCTGAGGATTGACAACGACAGGGAGCCGAGGTCTATCCAGTAGCCAACCCCTGTCAAACAATACACAAAGGCTTTCAGGCTTGAAACTGAAGAGAACTACTTCAGTACCAGATGAAGGTAACAAAGTTTATGCTTACCTGATAAATGTCTTTCTTTCTTGACACAATGAGTCCACGGATCATCTAATTACTATTGGGAATATCACTCCTGCCCAGTAGGAAGCGGCAAAGAGCACCACAGCAAAGCTGTTAAATTTCACCTCCCTTCCCTCCCACCCCAGTCATTCAACCGAAGTAAAGGAGAGAAAAGAAGCAACAAGGTGCAGAGATGTCTGAAGTTTCTAACATACTAACAACCTGTCTTAAGAACAGGGCGGGCCGTGGATTCATCGTCAAGAAATAAATACATTTATCAGGTAAGCATAAATTTTGTTTTCTTTCTAATAAGACGATGAGTCCACGGATCATCTAATTACTATTGGGAATCAATACCCAAGCTAGAGTACACAGATGATAAGGGAGGGACAAGACGGGGAATGGAAGGCACCACTGCTTGAAGAACCTTTCTGCCAAAAGCGGCCTCAGCCGAGGAAAAAGTGTCAATTTTATGGAATTTTGAAACAGTGTGAAGAGAGAACCAAGTTGCAGCCTTGCAAATCTGTTCCACAGAAGCTTTATTTTTGAACGCCCAGGAAGAGGAAACAGCCCTCGTAGAATGAGCCGTAACTCTCTCAGGAGGCTGCTGTCCAGCAGTCTCATAGGCAAAGCAAAGATACTCTTCAGCCATAAAGAAAGAGAAGTAGCCGTAGCTTTCTGACCTTTATGTTTCCAAGAGAAAACTTCAAGTAGAACAGAAGACTGACTAAAATCCTTAGTCGCCTGTAAATAGAACTTTAATGCACGAACCACGTCTAGATTGTGCAGAAGCCGTTCCTTCTGAGAAGAAGGATTAGAACACAAGGAAGGAACAACAATCTCCTGATTAATGTTCCAGTCTGAAACTACTTTAGGGAGAAACCCTAATTTAGTACCTAAAACCACCTTATTCGATATAAAAAATAAGGTAAGGTAAAGAAACTCGTACTGTAATGCAGAGAGCTCTGAAACTCTACGAGCAAATGAAATACAAGAAACCAAACTTTCCAAGATAATAACTTAATATCTAAAGAATGCATAGGCTCAAACGGAGCCCTTTGAAGAACCTTAAAACTAAATTAAGACTCCAGGGAGGAGTGACTGGTTTGAACACAGGCTTGATCCTGACCAAGGGCTGACAAAACGATTGCACGTCTGGTACGTCCGTCAGACGTTTATGTAACAAAAAAGACAAGGCAGATATTTGACCCTTTAGGGAACTTGCCGATAATCCCTTCTCCAAACCTTCTTGGAGAAAGGACAGAATTCTAGGAATCCTAACTCTACTCCAAGAGTAGCCCTTGGATTCACACCAATATAGATATTTACGCTATATCTTGTGGTAAATCTTACTAGTCACAGGTTTATGAGCCTGAATAATGGTCTCAATGACCAATACCAAAAATCCATGCTTGGATAAAATGAAGTGTTCAATCTCCAAGCAATCAGCTTCAGAGAAACTAGATTTGGATGAAAGAATGGTCCTTGATGTAGAAGGTCCTTCCTCAAAGGAAGTCTCCAAAGTGGAAGAGATTACATGTCCACCAGGTCTGCATACCAAATCCTGCGAGACCACACCAGTGCAATGAGGATCACCGACGCCCTCTCCTGTTTGATTCGAGCAATGACTCGAGGTAGAAGAGCAAATGGAGGAAATAGGTATGCAAGACTGAAATTCCAAGGTACCGCCAGAGCGTCTATCAGTACAGCCTGAGGGTCCCTTGACCTGTACCTCGGAAGCTTGGCTTTCTGCTGAGATGCCATGAGATCCAATTCTGACTGACCCCATTTGAGAATCAGGCTGGAAAACACTTCCGGATGGAGTTCCCACTCCCCTGGGTGAAAGGTCTGCCTGCTTAGGAAGTCCGCCTCCCAGATGTCCACTCCTGGAATGTGGATCATCGACAGACAGCAATTGTGGGTCTCCACCCAGTGAATGATCTTGGATACCTTTGTCACGGCCAAGAAACTCCGAGTTCCTCCCTGACGGTTGATGTAAACCACTGAGGTTATATTGTCCGACTGGAACCTGATGAACCGGGCCAAAGCTAACTGAGGCCAGGCCAGGAGAGCATTGAAGATTGCTCTCAATTCCAGAATGATTATGGATAGAACAGACTCCGACCGAGTCCATGTTCCCTAAGCCTTTAGAGAGCCCCAGACTGCTCCCCATCGCAGAAGTCTGGCATCTGTTGTCACAATCACCCAGGAAGGTCTGCGAAAGCAGGTTCCCTGGGAGAGATGATCCTGAGACAACCACCAAAGTGGAGAATCCATTGTCTCCTGCTCCAGCTGTAATCGCGGAGACAGATCCGCATCATCTCTGTTACACTTCCTAAGCATGCTTAACCGCCGAGGTCTGAGGTGGAAACGGGTGAATGGGATGATGTCCATTGCCACTACCATCAGCCCAATTACCTCCATACACTGAGCCGCTGATGGCCGAGGAGAGGACTGAAGTGCTAGGCAAGAATCGGAAATCTTTTATTTCCTGACTTCTGTCAGAAAAATTTACATTGATGAGGAGTCTATTATGGTTCCCAAGAAAACTGCGTTTGTAGTTGGAACTAAGGAACTCTTTTCCAAATTCACCTTCCATTCGTGAGACCGCAGGAAAGATAATAACATTTTTGTGTGTGATCTTGCTTGTTGAAAGGAAGACACCTGAACCAGAATTTCGTCCAGATAAGGTGCCACTGCAATGCCCCGCAAAGGAGCACCACCAGCAGGAATCCCAGAACCTTTGAGAAAATTCTGGGAGCTGTGGCAAGGCCGAATGGAAGAGCCATGAACTGGAAGTGTTTGTCTAAAAAAGCAAACCTTAGAAACTTGTGATGGTCCCTGTGGATGGAAACATTCAAGTATGTGGCCTTTAAATCCACTGTGGTCATAAATTGACCCTCCTGTACCAAAGGAAGAATGGAACAAATAGTTTCCATCTTGAAGGACAGCACTCCGAGAAACTTGTTTAGGCTTTTGAGATCTAAAATTTGTCTGAAGGTTCCCTCCATCTTGGGAACCATGAACAGATTGGAATAGAATTTTAGACCTCATTTCTGAATTGGAACAGGAACAATCACTCACAGGTCAGAGAGGTCCCGTACACAGAGTAAGAATACCTCTCTTTTTGTCTGGTCTACAGATAATCTTGAAAGCAGAAACCTGCCCTTGGGAGGAAAGGTTCTGAACTCTAGTTTGTATCCCCGGGGTACAATGTCCAAGGTCCAGGGATCTTGAACATCTCGAACCCAATCCTGAGCAAAGAAGGAAAACCTGCCCCCCACAAGATCGGGGGTAGCCCCTTCATACTGTCTTTGACTCAACAGTAGGCTTCTTGGATTGCTTTCCCTTGTTCCAAGACTGATTGGGTTTCCAGGAAGGCTTTGACTGCTCCTGCTTGGAGGAGGTAGTGGAAGGATTTTCCTTGAAATTTCGAAAGGAACGAAAATTACTCTGACGTCCCTTTTTGTTTATTTCTCTCATCCTGAGGGAGGAAATGTCCCTTACCTCCCGTAATATCAGTAATTATCTCTGTCAAACCAGGCCCAAACAAGGACTTTCCCTTGTAAGGAATCGCTAAAAGTTTAGACTTAGATGACACATCCGCAGACCAAGATTTTAACCATAAAGCTCTAGGAGCCAATATGGCAAAGCCTGAAATCTTAGCTCCCAACTTAATAACCTGAAGGGAATCATCTGTAATAAAGGAGTTGGCCAACTTAAGGGCCTTTATCCTATCCTGGACTTCTTCAAGGGAAGTGTGTGTCCGAATAGAATCAGACAACGCATCAAACCAGTATGCTGCCGCAATAGTGACAGTAGCAATACAAAGCGCAGGAAGTCATTGTAAACTGAGCAACCCCTCTAACTTCTTATCCATAGGATCCTTAAAGGAACAACTATCCTCTATGGGAATAGTAGTTTTCTTGGCTAGCATGGAAATTGCCCCTTCCACCTTGGGTACCTTCTGCCAAGACTCCTGACCGTCTGCAATAAGGAAGAATGGAGCAAATAGTCTCAGGACACATGTTCTCGGGGCACATGCTACAGAGACCTTCCTGGGCGTTTGTGAGAGACTGTTTAGACATATCAGTTCTAAATTAGAACTAAAAGTTCCCTCTTTTTGGGACCACTAACAGAATTTTTTAACAAACTAACCCCTGTTCCAAAACTGGAACTGGACAATCACTCCCACTCCCAGGGAGGAAGATCCTGAACACATTTCAAGAACGCCTCTCTTCTTATCTGACTACAGATAATCTGGAGAAGAGAAACCTGCTCCTGGGAGGAAGGAGATGAATTCCAATTCGAAACCCTGGAATACTATATCAACAGCCCTTTAGGGATCTAGGACCTTTCGTATCCAGGCAGGACAAAAACTGAAAAAGACTGCCCCCCATAGGACCCGATCCTGGCTCGGGAGTAAACCCTACATGCTGAATGAGAGTTAGCTGTGGGTTTCTTTTATTGCTTCCCCCTGATCCAAGAGGACTCCTGCTTGGAAGTTACGCAGGAACGAAAATTAGAAACAGAAATAAAAAATTGGCCTAACAGCCAGTAGATGGGGGGAAATGATTCCTTGACTTCTCCTAGCATAGTCGAGAAAAGGAGAAATTTTACAAATGAATCCTAGTATATATAAAAATAACTAGATTCTAGAGGACTGACAACGACAGGAACGTCGGAGTCTACCAAGAAGCCAACCCCTCCTAAGTAATACCCAAAAGGTGTACAAGCTTGAATCTGAAAAGAACTACTTTAGCACCAGATGAAGGAATTATACTGTCCAAATCGGAGACTTAACCCTCAGATCCTACCAACTATCCTCCTTATCAGACTATAAGGAAGGCAATAGGTATAATAGCGAGCGGAGCAGAAACCTTAATATCTGGTTAATTAGATTTCCTCTAGAGATTTCCCTTTAATATAGGAAAAGCAGATAATGCCACAGATACCAGAAGACACCTGGGCAGACTATTCTGCAACAAATAATTCCTCCAGGAGACTGTGAGGAACTGCAGGGCACTGCATGTGACGCCATAAAAAAGGACTTGGAACGATTGAGGAGAAGCTGTGTCATTAGCCTAGACAGCATCATCCAGGAAGACATGAGGCTAAAATAAATTTTGGAAATAATTATCTAAAAAAATTAAAATATTTAAAATTACCCTGTCACTTTAAATTTATATAGACTTGCTGTAATTATAAATACACTTAGGAACAGACCTCTGTTCCGTTGATAGCAAAAAAACTTTATAGAATTATGATAATATTTACTTATGTGAAGTTACTCTAATATAATTAAGAGATATGTATGCGGTCTATGTAACAAGCAAAAAAACAGAATTTATGCTTACCTGATAAATTTCTTTCTCTTGTGATGTATCGAGTCCACGGATTCATCCATACTTGTGGGATATTCTCCTTCCTTACAGGAAGTGGCAAAAAGAGCACCCACAGCAGAGCTGTCTATATAGCTCCTCCCTTAGCTCCACCCCCCATTCATTCGACCGAAGGCTAGGAAGAAAAAGGAGTAACTATAGGGTGCAGAGGTGACTGAAGTTTTTTAAATAAAAATATACTACCTGTCTTAAATAAACAGGGCGGGCCGTGGACTCAATACATCACAAGAGAAAGAAATTTATCAGGTAAGCATAAATTCTGTTTTGTCTTGTAAGATGTATCGAGTTCACGGATTCATCCATACTTGTGGGATACCAATACCAAAGCTTTAGGACACGGATGAAGGGAGGGACAAGACAGGTACCTTAAACGGAAGGCACCACTGCTTGTAGAACCTTTCTCCCAAAAATAGCCTCAGAAGAAGCAAAAGTATCGAATTTGTAAAATTTGGAAAAAGTATGAAGCGAAGACAAAGTCGCCGCCTTACAAATCTGTTCAACAGAAGCATCATTTTTAAAAGCCCATGTGGAAGCCACTGCTCTAGTAGAATGAGCAGTAATTCTTTCAGGAGGCTACTGGCCAGCAGTCTCATAAGCCAAACGGATGATGCTTTTCAGCCAAAAAGAAAGAGAGGTAGCCATAACCTTTTGACCTCTCCGCTTACCAGAATAAACCACAAACAATGAAGATGTTTGACGGAAATCCTTAGTTGCTTGTAAGTAGAACTTTAAAGCACGAACCACATCAAGATTGTGCAACAGACGTTCCTTCTTTGATGAAGGATTAGGACACAGTGAAGGAACAACAATTTCCTGATTGATATTTCTATTAGAAACAACCTTAGGAAGGAATCCAGGTTTGGTACGCAAAACCACCTTATCTGCATGGAAAACAAGGTAAGGTGAGTCACACTGTAAAGCAGATAACTCAGAAACTCTTCGAGCCGAAGAGATAGCTACTAAAAACAAAACTTTCCAAGATAGAAGCTTAATATCTATGGAATAGGTTCAAACGGCCTTGAAGAACTTTAAGAACTAAGTTTAGGCTCCATGGCGGAGCAACGGGTTTAAATACAGGATTGATCCTGACTAAAGCCTGACTAAACGCTTGAACGTCTGGGACATCTGCCAGACGTTTGTGTAAAAGAATAGACAAAGCAGATATCTGTCCTTTTAAGGAACTAGCTGATAATCCCTTCTCCAATCCTTCTTGGAGAAAAGACAATATTCTAGGAATCTTAATCTTACTCCATGAGTAACCCTTGGATTCACACCAATAAAGATATTTGTGCCAAACCTTACGATAGATTTTCCTGGTGACAGGCTTTCTAGCTTGAATCAGGGTATCAATGACCGACTCAGAGAAACCACGCTTTGATAGAATCAGGCGTTCAATCTCCAAGCAGTCAGACGCAGAGAAATTAGATTTGGATGCTTGAATGGACCTTGGATTAGAAGGTCCTGCCTCATTGGCAGAGTCCACGGTGGAACAGATGACATGTCCACTAGGTCTGCATACCAAGTCCTGCGTGGCCACGCAGGTGCTATCAGAATCACCAAAGCTCTCTCCTGCTTGATTCTGGCAACCAGACGTGGGAGGAGAGGAAACGTTGGAAATACATAGGGCACTGCTAGAGTATCTATCAGTACCGCCTGGGGATCCCGGGACCTGGACCCGTAACAAGGAAGCTTGGCGTTCTGACGGGACGCCATCAGATCCAATTCTGGAGTGCCCCATAGCTGAGTCAGCTGGGCAAATACCTCCGGATGGAGCTCCCACTCCCCTGGATGAAAAGTCTGACGACTTAGGAAATCCGCCTCCCAGTTCTCTATCCCTGGGATATGGATTGCTGAAAGATGGCAAGAGTGATCCTCCGCCCATCAGATTATTTTGCTTACCTCCATCATCGCTAGAGAACTCAGTGTTCCTCCTTGATTGATATAAGCTACAGTCGTGATGATGTTGTCCGACTGAAATCTGATGAATTTGGCTGCAGCTAGCTGAGGCCACACCTGAAGCGCAGTGAATATCACTCTCAGTTCTAGAATGTTTATCGGGAGGAGAGTTTCCTCCCGAGACCATAAGCCCTGTGCTTTCAGGGAGTTCCAGACTGCAGCCCAGCCTAGCAGGCTGGCATCTGCCGTTACTATGAGCCACTCTGGCCTGCGGAAACACATTTCCTGAGACAGGTGGTCCTGAGACAACCACCAGAGAAGAGAATCTCTGGTCTCCTGGTCCAGATGCAGTTGAGGAGATAAATCTGCATAATCCCCATTCCACTGTTTGAGCATGCAACTATGTCCATTGCCGCTACCATGAGTCCGATTACCTCCATACACTGAGCCACTGATGGCCGAGGAATGGAATGAAGAGCTCGGCAAGTGGTCAAGAGTTTTGATTTTCTGACCTCCGTCAGAAATATTTTCATTTCTACCGAGTCTATCAGAGTCCCGAGGAAGGAAACTCTTGTGAGAGGGAAGAGAGAACTCTTTTTTATGTTCACCTTCCACCCGTGAGATCTCAGAAAAGCCAACACGATGTCCGTGTGAGACTTGGCTAGCTGGAAAGTCGACGCCTGAATTAAGATGTTGTCTAGATAAGGCGCCACTGCTATGCCCCACGGTCTTAGAACCGCCAAAAGGGACCCTAGCACCTTTGGGAAAATTCTGGGAGCCGTAGCCAACCAGAAGGGAAGGGCCATGAACTGGTAATGCCTGTCCAGAAAGGTGAATCTGAGGAATTGATGATGATCTCTGTGAATAGGGATGTGTAGATACGCATCCTTTAAGTCCATGGTTGTCATATATTGACCCTCCTGGATCAAAGGTAGAATAGTCCGAATAGAATGATGGTACTCTGAGGAATTTGCTTAGAATTTTGAGATCCAAGATTGGTCTGAAAGTTGCCTCTTTTTTGGGAACCACAAACAGGTTTGAGTAAAACCCTAGCCCTTGTTCCGCTTTGGAACTGGGCAGTTCACTCCCATGGTATGTAGGTCTTCTACACAGCGTAAGAACGCCTCTCTCTTTGTCTGGTTTGCAGACAACTGAGAAATGTGAAATCTCCCCCTTGAGGGGGAGTCTTTGAAGTCCAGAAGATATCCCTGGGACACAATTTCTAAAGCCCAGGAATCGTGAACATCTCTTGCCCAAGCCTGAGCGAAGAGAGAGAGTCTGCCCCCTACTAGATCCGGTCCCGGATCGGGGGCTACCCCTTCATGCTGTCTTAGAGGCAGCTGCAGGCTTCTTGGCCTGTTTACCCTTGTTCCAAGCCTGGTTAGGTCTCCAGACTGACTTGGATTGGGCAAAATTCCCCTCTTGCTTTGCAGCAGGGGAAGCTGAAGCGGGACCACCCTTGACGTTCCGAAAGGAACGAAATTATTTAGTTTGGTCCTCATTTTTGTTTAATCCTGAGGGAGGGCATGGCCTTTCCCTCCAGTGATGTCTGAAAAAATCTCTTTCAGTTCAGGCCCGAATAGGGTCTTTCCTTTGAAAGAGCTGTTCAAAAGTTTAGATTTTGATGACACATCAGCAGACCAGGACTTAAGCCATAACGCCCTGCGTGCTAAAATGGCAAAACCTGAATTCTTTGCCGCTAATTTAGCCAGTTGGAAAGCGGCATCTGTAATGAAAGAATTAGCCAACTTAAGGGCCTTAATTCTATCCATAATATCCTCTAATCTCCATCTGAAGAGCCTCTTCTAGAGCCTCGAACCAGAAAGCAGCTGCAGTAGTTACAGGAACAATGCACGCAATAGGTTGGAGAAGAAAACCTTGATGAACAAAAATTTTCTTCAGGAGACCCTCTAATTTTTTTATCCATAGGATCTTTGAAAGCACAACTGTCTTCGATAGGTATAGTTGTACGCTTAGGGAGAGTAGAAATAGCTCCCTCCACCTTAGGAACCGTGTGCCACGAGTCCCGCATGGTGTCAGATATGGGAAACATTTTCTTAAAGACAGGAGGGGGAGCGAACGGTATACCTGGTCTATCCCACTCCTTAGTAACAATATTCACAATCCTCTTAGGGACTGGAAAAATCATCAGTGTAAACAGGAACCTCTAAGTATTTGTCCATTTTACACAATTTCTCTGGGACCACTATAGGGTCACAATCATCTAGAGTCACTAATACCTCCCTGAGCAACAAGCGGAGGTGTTCAAGCTTAAATTTAAAGGCCGTCATATCAGAATCTGTCTGAGGGAGCGTCTTTCCTGAATCAGAAATCTCTGCCTCAGATAACAAATCCCTTACCCCTACTTCAGAACATTGTGAGGGTATATCGGATACGGCTACTAAAGCGTCAGACGGCTCAGCATTTGTTCTTAACCCAGAGCTGTCACGCTTTCTTTGTAAACCAGGCAGTTTAGATAAAACCTTTTGTGAGGTTTGTATTCATAACTGTGGCCATGTCTTGTAAAGTAAATGAAGTCGACGCGCTAGAGGTACTTGGCGTCACTTGTGCGGGCGTTACTGGTTGTGACACTTGGGGAGAGCTAGATGGCAAACCCTCATTTCCTTCTGTCTGAGAATCATCTATTGCTATATTTTTAAGTGCTAAAATATGCTCTTTATAATTTATAGACATATCAGTACAAGTGGGACACATTCTAAGAGGGGGTTCCACAATGGCTTCTAAACACATTGAACAAGGATTTTCCTTGATGTCAGACATGTTACCAGGCTAGTAATGAAACAAGCAAGCTTGGAAAACACTTTATTCAAAGTAAATAATACTTAGAAAAAAACGGTACTGTGCCTTTAAGAGAAAAAAAGATGCACAAACTCTATAAAACAGTGTAAAAAAGCAGTAAACTTTACAAAATTTTTACAGTGCTATCATAAAGCCTTAGTAAGTTTGCCCAGCCAGACAAATAAACGATTAACCCCTTAATGTAAAAACCAGATTGACAAAACGTCAAAAACCGGTAAAAAAACGTTCAGCACCTTGCCACAGCTCTGCTGTGGCGCCTACCTGCCCTTTAGGATAGATTTGTCGGGAAAAAACTTCTTTTAGGCCCTCAAACACAGCAGGACCCTCTGGAGAAGCAGCTGGATGCCTTCTGAGTAAAAGAAACTGCGCAACTGAGGTGCGAAAATAGGCCCCTCCCACCTCACTCGATGTTAATGGGGCCTAAAAGAAACACACCAAAGTGTTTCTAAACTAGCCATGTGGGTTAACCCTTAAATAAGCCACAATGGCCCCTTAAAGTCCCTCAAAAAACGTTATGTTTTCAATAAAAAAAGTTTTTTCCTATCAGTGTCACCAGTAACCAATGAGCACTTTATGCAAGCTGGGATTCCTACTAAGTGTCTGAATACAGCTTACCCTTCCCTCATGGGGATAATGTCAGCCTTTTCTAGAATTATCACAGTCTGTCTAGAAAACAATTGACTGAACATACCTCAATGCAGCTTAGCATGCAAACCGTTCTCCCAACTGAAGTTTTCCTGTACTCCTCAGCCTTAGTGAGAACAGCAGTGGATCTTAGTTACAAAGTGCTAAGATCATCATCATCCTTGCAGAAATCTTCATCCCTTTTCTGCCAGAGAGTAAATAGTACACACCGGTACCATTTAAAATAACAAACTTTTGCTTGAGAAAATAAAAACTAACATTTTTGTCACCACACTCACTTTACCCTTCCTAGTACTTAGAGTAAGCAAAGAGAATGACTGGGGGTGGAGCTAAGGGAGGAGCTATATAGACAGCTCTGCTGTGGGTGCTCTCTTTGCCACTTCCTGTAAGGAAGGAGAATATCCCATAAGTATGGATGAATTCGTGGACTCGATACATCTTACAAGAGAAATTACAGTTGTGTATCACACCAGAGCAAAGAAAAGGATATAAAGACAAGAGCTTTTCCCTTGGTATCCCTGAAAGTAATGGAGATAATTAAAGGAGAGATTTTCCCTCGTTTTATTTACACAGATTGTTATAAAAGAACATGATAAACCACAAGCCCTCTAAAAACCCAGCAGACTGTAACAAGCTCCGTTTGCATAATTACAGTGAAGAGCCTGATTTTGTGTGCTTGACTCTGCCTCACAACACTATCAACTTTCAAGACCGTTTAGATAGAAACGACGCTCCGCTATCGGTCGGAGAACGAGGCGGAGTCATCGAAACTGCAGTCCCGAGAAGGAGGCGGGACCACGAAAACGGCAAGGAGATGAAGCGCACAAACATCCCGCTTCATCCTGCCGCACAAAAGGCATACTACAGCCTAAAGATTAGTACAAATTGTCAGGGTACAGACATAAAAATTATAAAAAGGCATTGCACCACTTCCTAAAGAAACGGAATATAATACCACAAATCAGAGAAATTGCTCCTCATAAAGCAATGTATGTTCTTAGCTATGCATCTCCTTAGAAATGGCACCCTATGCGCTCTCTTCTCAGTATCATAACCAGAGGAAGCTGACCAAGTACAGATTACAGTACTAAAATTAAATTTAAAGGGCCATGATACCCAAATGTTGAAACACTTGAACGTGATGCAGAATCGCTGTAAAAAGCCAACTAGAAAATATCACCTGAACATCTATATGTAAAAAAGAAAGATATTTTACCTCAAAAGTTCCTCAGTAGCCACATCCCATTGTAAAGGACTTCTAAGCAGCAAATCAGTATGTCTGTCCCAGTACAGCTAAGGGATTGAGCCTTGTGCACTCTCATCTTATTTCCCTATTCAGTTTAAGGAAGTTTACTATGAAATCTCTTGAGAGTTAAGTGAAATCTCATGAGATCACAGTTAAAGAGTTCATGACCTCAGCACTGCTGATGCTGATTGGCTGCTGTTCATTTCTTCTTTTTTTTTTTTTTTTTTACCTGCAGCTGGGCAGTAACTAACTTTTTTACACAGAACTTACTCTGCTGAGCTGAGGAAATTGTGAGGTAAAATATCTTCCTTTTTTACATAGAGATGCTCAGGTGATATTTTCTTGTCAGCTTTTTACAGTTATACTGCATCAGTTTCAAGTGATTTAGCATATGAGTATTATGTCCCTTTAAGCCCCAAAGTGGTTAACTCCTTCCTTACTATAAAGGAAATTAATCCCTAGTCTCCAAGTCACATCACTAATATGCCTGCATACTGCCCTAAGTATCGCTCAGGATTTGTCCCACTAACAGCAGAGGGTCCTTAACCCCTTCAGTGCCAGCCTTCTAGCCCCAGAAGAACAAAGGCACTTACCTGCATTCTAGCCGTCCGGAGGTCAGATGACTCACAAAGTATGAGAGGATGCCACTCCTCACAGAGACCTGTGTAAAGAGAAAGACAGAGTAAACTTATTCAGGCTTTCTATACCAGGACAGCAACATGTTAGGAAAACGCAGCAAAGCCCACTTTACAAGTTCCTAACTGCTTTAAAGCTACCACAGCCCTGCTGAAGAGACTAACGTGGAGTACAGCTACAAGCTGTGATAGAAGGTCAGAGCACTCCTGCCCTGACTTCAAAATAAAAAAAATCTTGATAGAAGAATCTTAATCAGGACACCTAATTACTTCACCTCCTCCTTGCACTAGAGGCAAAGAGAATGACTGGGGTTGGTGAGAAGGGAAGTGATACGTAACGGCTCTGCTGTGGTGCTCTTTGCCTCCTCCTGCTGGCCAGGAATGATATTCCCAACAGTAATTGATGATGATCCGTGGACTTACCGTGTCATTAGAAAGAAATTAAAAACTTTCATGATTCAGATAAACAAATTTCCAATTTACTTATGTTATCAAATTTGCTCCGTTCTCTTGGTATCTTTTATTAAACAGTAAAATTAGGTAGGGTCATAAGAGCTCACTAGTGTGCACGTGTCTTTAAAGTGAATGTCAATTTTGATGCTAAAGTGCCCAGTTTTTAAAAATTCAATTAAAAACAGGGGCACTTTAATTCATCAAAATTTACATTTCACTCCTGTTGTGAAAAAAAAAAACTTACCTTTTAATCTTGACAGCAGCTCCAGCTTCCTCCACCCGTTTAATAGGTAAGGATTTTTTTACAACAGGAGTGAAATGTAAATTTTGATGAATTAAAGTGCCCCTGTTTTTAATCGAATTTTTAAAAACCGGGCACTTTAGCATCAAAATTTACATTCACTTTAATACTCTATGGCAGCAGTTGCATAATAAATTGTATAAACATTGCATAACAAAGCTACAAATAATGTTGCAAAACACTGCTGCCATAGAGTACTAAAGACACGTGCACACTCCTGAGCCTACCTAATTTTACTCTTCAATAAAAGATACCAAGGAAACAAAGCAAATTTGCTAACGGAAGTAAATTGGAAAGTTGTTTAAAATTGCATGCGCTATCTATATACATACAACTACATCTTTAGCAATTTATCTGTATGTATCTCTATATTAAAGTACTTTGGCTGCTTTTTTTATAACACCCGAGATCTCATATTTAGTGATGTCGCGAACCTAAAATTTTGCGTTCGCGAATGGCGAACGTGAACTTCCGCAAAAGTTTGCGAACCGGCGAACTGGCATAGACTTCAATAGGCAGGCGAAATTTAAAACCCACAGGGACTCTTTCTGGCCACAAAAGTGATGGAAAAGTTGTTTCAAGGGGACTAACACCTGGACTGTGGTATGCCGGAGGGGGATCCATGGCAAACTCCCATGGAAAATTACATAGTTGATGCAGAGTCTGGTTTTAATCCATAAAGGGCATAAATCACCTAACATTCCTAAATTATTTGGAATAACATGCTTTAAAACATCAGGTATGATGTTGTATCGTTCAGGTAGTGTAAGGGTTTTTTTTTTTTTAAATGTACACTACTGTTTTAGCAGATATGACTTGCACTGGCAGGACCTGGAACGCACACGTGTGAGGGAAACTGACTGCTATTATTTCACAGTAAAAAAAGGTTGTTGTTTTTTTAAATGTATGTACACTACTGTTTTAGCAGATATGACTTGCACTGGTGTCACACTGTGCCCTGGCAGGACCTGAAACGCACACGTGTGAAGGAAACTGACTGCTATTATTTCAAATTTAAAAAAAACAGAATTTATGCTTACCTGATAAATTACTTTCTCCAACGGTGTGTCCGGTCCACGGCGTCATCCTTACTTGTGGGAATATCTCTTCCCCAACAGGAAATGGCAAAGAGTCCAAGCAAAGCTGGCCATATAGTCCCTCCTAGGCTCCGCCCACCCCAGTCATTCGACCGACGGACAGGAGGAAAAATATAGGAGAAACCATATGGTACCGTGGTGACTGTAGTTAGAGAAAATAATTCATCAGACCTGATTAAAAAACCAGGGCGGGCCGTGGACCGGACACACCGTTGGAGAAGTAATTTATCAGGTAAGCATAAATTCTGTTTTCTCCAACATTGGTGTGTCCGGTCCACGGCGTCATCCTTACTTGTGGGAACCAATACCAAAGCTTTAGGACACAGATGAAGGGAGGGAGCAAATCAGGTTACCTAAACAGAAGGCACCACGGCTTGCAAAACCTTTCTCCCAAAAATAGCCTCCGAAGAAGCAAAAGTATCAAATTTGTAAAATTTGGCAAAAGTGTGCAGTGAAGACCAAGTCGCTGCCTTACATATCTGATCAACAGAAGCCTCGTTCTTGAAGGCCCATGTGGAAGCCACAGCCCTAGTGGAGTGAGCTGTGATTCTTTCAGGAGGCTGCCGTCCGGCAGTCTCATAAGCCAATCGGATGATGCTTTTAAGCCAAAAGGAAAGAGAGGTAGAAGTTGCTTTTCGACCTCTCCTTTTACCAGAATAGACGACAAACAGAGAAGATGTTTGTCTGAACTCTTTTGTAGCTTCTAAGTAGAATTTTAGAGCACGGACTACATCTAAATTGTGTAGCAAACGTTCCTTCTTTGAAACTGGATTCGGACACAAAGAAGGTACAACAATCTCCTGGTTAATATTTTTGTTGGAAACAACCTTTGGAAGAAAACCAGGCTTAGTACATATTTTATGGTAAATCTTTCTAGTTACCGGTTTTCTGGCCTGAACCAGAGTATCTATCACAGAATCTGAAAACCCACGCTTTGATAGAATCAAGCGTTCAATCTCCAAGCTGTCAGCTGGAGGGAGACCAGATTTGGATGTTCGAATGGACCCTGTACAAGAAGATCCTGTCTCAAAGGTAGCTTCCATGGTGGAACCGATGACATATTCACCAGGTCTGCATACCAAGTCCTGCGTGGCCACGCAGGAGCTATCAAGATCACCGAGGCCCTCTCCTGTTTGATCCTGGCTACCAGCCTGGCGAATGAGAGGAACCGGTGGAAACACATAAGCTAGGTTGAAGGTCCAAGGTGCTACTAGTGCATCCACTAGAGTCGCCTTGGGATCCCTGGATCTGGACCCGTAGCAAGGAACCTTGAAGTTCTGACGAGACGCCATCAGATCCATGTCTGGAATGTCCCATAATTGAGTCAACTGGGCAAAGATCTCCGGGTGGAGTTCCCACTCCCCCGGATGGAATGTCTGACGACTCAGATAATCCGCTTCCCAGTTTTCCACACCTGGGATGTGGATCACAGATAGATGGCAGGAGTGATCCTCCGCCCATTGTATTATTTTGGTCACTTCTTTCATCGCTAGGGAACTCCTTGTTCCCCCCTGATGATTGATATACGCAACGGTCGTCATGTTGTCTGACTGGAATCTTATGAATCTGGCCTTTGCAAGCTGAGGCCAAGCCCTGAGAGCATTGAATATCGCTCTTAGTTCCAGAATGTTTATCGGGAGAAGAGACTCTTCCCGAGACCATAGTCCCTGAGTTTTCAGGGATTCCCAGACCGCGCCCCAGCCCACTAGACTGGCGTCGGTCATGACAATGACCCACTCTGGTCTGCGGAAGCCCATTCCCTGGGATAGATGGTCCAGGGTCAGCCACCAACGGAGTGAATCTCTGGTCTTCTGATCTACTTGAATCACTGGAGACAAGTCTGTATAGTCCCCATTCCACTGTTTCAGCATGCACAGTTGTAATGGTCTTAGATGAATTTGTGCAAAAGGAACTATGTCCATTGCTGCAAACATCAACCCCACTACTTCCATGCACTGAGCTATGGAAGGACGTGGAACAGAGTGAAGAACTTGACAAGTGCTTAGAAGTTTTGACTTTCTGACATCTGTCAGAAAAATCCTCATTTCTAAGGAATCTATTATTGTTCCCAAGAAGGGAACTCTTGTTGACGGAGACAGAGAACTTTTTTCTATGTTCACCTTCCATCCGTGAGATCTGAGAAAGGCCAGAACGATGTCTGTATGAGCCTTTGCTTTTGAAAGGGACGACGCTTGTATTAGAATGTCGTCCAAGTACGGTACTACTGCAATGCCCCTCGGTCTTAGAACCGCTAGAAGGGATCCGAGTACCTTTGTGAAAATCCTTGGAGCAGTGGCTAACCCGAATGGGAGGGCCACAAACTGGTAATGTTTGTCCAGAAAGGCGAACCTTAGGAACTGATGATGTTCTTTGTGGATAGGAATATGTAGGTACGCATCCTTTAGATCCACGGTAGTCATAAATTGACCCTCCTGGATAGTGGGTAGAATCGTTCGAATGGTTTCCATCTTGAACGATGGTACCCTGAGAAATTTGTTTAGGATCTTTAAATCCAGAATTGGTCTGAAGGTTCCCTCTTTTTTGGGAACTACGAACAGATTTGAGTAAAATCCCCTTCCTTGTTCCGTCATTGGAACAGGGTGTATCACTCCCATCTTTAACAGGTCTTCTACACAATGTAAGAACGCCTGTCTCTTTATTTAGTTTGAGGATAAGTGAGACATGTGGAACCTTCCCCTTGGGGGTAGTTCCCTGAATTCCAGAAGATAACCCTGAGAAACTATTTCTAGTGCCCAGGGATCCTGAACATCTCTTGCCCAAGCCTGAGCAAAGAGAGAGAGTCTGCCCCCTACTAGATCCGGTCCCGGATCGGGGGCTACGCCTTCATGCTGTTTTGTTAGCAGCAGCAGGCTTCTTGGCCTGCTTACCCTTGTTCCAGCCTTGCATAGGTTTCCAGGCTGGTTTGGGCTTTGAGGCATTACCCTCTTGCTTAGAGGATGCAGAATTAGAGGCCGGTCCGTTCCTGAAATTGCGAAAGGAACGAAAATTAGACTTATTCTTGGTCTTGAAAGGCCTATCTTGTGGAAGGGCGTGGCCCTTTCCCCCAGTGATGTCTGAGATAATCTCTTTCAATTCTGGCCCAAAGAGAGTTTTACCTTTGAAAGGGATGTTAAGCAATTTTGTCTTGGATGATACATCTGCTGACCAAGACTTTAGCCAAAGCGCTCTGCGCGCCACAATTGCAAACCCTGAATTTTTCGCCGCTAATCTAGCTAATTGCAAAGCGGCATCTAAAATAAAAGAGTTAGCCAACTTAAGTGCGTGAACTCTGTCCATAACCTCCTCATATGGAGTCTCTCTACTGAGCGACTTTTCTAGTTCCTCGAACCAGAACCACGCTGCTGTAGTGACAGGAACAATGCACGAAATGGGTTGTAGAAGGTAACCTTGCTGTACAAAAATCTTTTTAAGCAAACCTTCCAATTTTTTATCCATAGGATCTTTGAAAGCACAACTATCCTCGATAGGAATAGTAGTTCGCTTGTTTAGAGTAGAAACTGCCCCCTCGATCTTAGGGACTGTCTGCCATAGTTCCTTTCTGGGGTCGACCATAGGAAATAATTTCTTAAATATAGGGGGGGGGAACAAAAGGTATGCCGGGCTTCTCCCACTCCTTATTCACTATGTCCGCCACCCGCTTGGGTATAGGAAAAGCGTCGGGGTGCACCGGAACCTCTAGAAACTTGTCCATCTTGCATAATTTCTCTGGAATGACCAAGTTGTCACAATCATCCAGAGTAGATAACACCTCCTTAAGCAGTGCGCGGAGATGTTCTAATTTAAATTTAAATGTCACAACATCAGGTTCAGCTTGTTGAGAAATATTTCCTGAATCTGAAATTTCCCAATCTGACAAAACCTCCCTCATGGCCACTTCAGATTGGTGTGAGGGTAGGACAGAACAATTATCATCAGCGCCCTCCTGCTCTTCAGTGTTTAAAACAGAGCAATCGCGCTTTCTCTGATATGCAGGCATTTTGGATAAAATATGTGCTATGGAGTTATCCATTACAGCCGTCAATTGTTGCATGGTAATAAGCATTGGCGCGCTAGATGTACTAGGGGCCTCCTGCGTGGGCAAAACTGGTGTAGACACAGTAGGAGATTATGTAGTATCATGTCTACTCCCCTCATCTGAGGAATCATCTTGGGCAATTTCATTATCTGTGGCAGTACTGTCCTTACTTTGTTTGGACGCTATGGCACAATTATCACACAATTTTGAATGGGGAGACATATTGGCTTTCATACATATAGAACATAGCTTATCCGAAGGCACAGACATGTTAAATAGGCTTAAACTTGTCAATAAAGCACAAAAACCGTTTTAAAACAAAACCGTTACTGTCTCTTTAAATTTTAAACAGAGCACACTTTATTACTGAATATGTGAAAAAGTATGAAGGAATTGTTCAAAATTTACCAAAATTTCACCACAGTGTCTTAAAGCATTAAAAGTATTGCATACCAATTTTCAGAGCTTTAACCCTTAAAATAACGGAACCTGAGCCGTTTACAAATTTAAGCCCTATACAGTCCCAGTTACAGCCTTTGCTGTGACCTAACCAAGCCCAGAGGGGAATACGATACCAAATGACGCCTTCTAGAAACTTTTCCAACTACTTTCAGGTCCTCACACAAGCATCTGCATGTCTTGCTCTCAAAAACAACTGCGCAGTAATGGCGCGAAAATGAGGCTCAGCCTACAACTGGGAAGGCCCTCCCTGACTGGAAAAGGTGTCTAACATAGTGCCTGACGTTAAAAAACGTTCCCCAAGTTTATAAGTGTGAATTATCAGCATAAACATGTATAAAATGTCCAAATAAAGCAATCGATTAAGCCCATAAAAGTGTCTACCAGTTTTATAGCCCATATTAAGCCCTTTATTCTGTTTGAAACTAAGAAAATGGCTTACCGGTCCCCATGAGGGGAAATGACAGCCTTCCAGCATTACACAGTCTTGTTAGAAATATGTCTAGTCATACCTTAAGCAGAAAAGTCTGCTAACTGTTTCCCCCAACTGAAGTTACTTCATCTCAACAGTCCTATGTGGAAACAGCAATCGATTTTAGTTAATGTCTGCTAAAATCATCTTCCTCTCACAAACAGAAATCTTCATCCTTTTCTGTTTCAGAGTAAATAGTACATACCAGCACTATTTTAAAATAACAAACTCTTGATAGTAGAATAAAAAAACTACATTTAAACACCACATACTCTTAACCATCTCCGTGGAGATGTTGCCTGTGCAACGGCAAAGAGAATGACTGGGGTGGGCGGAGCCTAGGAGGGACTATATGGCCAGCTTTGCTGGGACTCTTTGCCATTTCCTGTTGGGGAAGAGATATTCCCACAAGTAAGGATGACGCCGTGGACCGGACACACCAATGTTGGAGAAAGGTTGTTTTTTTTTTTTTAAATGTACACTACTGTTTTAGCAGATATGACTTGCACTGGTGTCACACTGTGCCCTGGCAGGACCTCAAACGCACACGTGTGAAGGAAACTGACTGCTATTATTTCAAATTAAAAAAAAGGTTTTTTGTTTTTTTTTAAATGTACACTACTGTTTTAGCAGATATGACTTGCACTGGTGTCACACTGTGCCCTGGCAGGACCTCAAACGCACACGTGTGAAGGAAAATGACTGCTATTATTTCAAAATTAAAAAAAGTTTTTTGTTTTTTTTAAATGTACACTACTGTTACACCAGATATGAGTGGTGGCACTGGGCAAGTGGGCACAGTATACGCTGTGAGCCTGAGCTGGCAGGCAGGCAGCAATTAGATTACACAGGGAAAAAAAAAAGCAGACTGATGTTCTAGCCCTAAAAAGGGCTTTTTGCGGTGCTGTCCTTACAGCAGAGATCAAATGAGTCCTTCAGGACTGTAGTGGACACTGAATACACTAGCCTAGCTATCGATTTCCCTATTAAATCAGCAGCAGCTACACTGTCCCTCCACTCACTAAGAATGCAGGCTCCGAATGAATCTAAAATGGATGCTGTCCAGGAGGTGGGATGGTCTGGGAGGGAGTGTCTGCTGCTGATTGGCTGGAATGTGTCTTGTGACTGTGAGCTACAGGGTCAAAGTTTACTCAATGATGACGAATAGGGGGCAGATCGAACATCGCATATGTTCGCCGTCCGCTGCGAACGCGAACATGCTATGTTCGCTGCAAACTATTCTCGGCAGAACTGTTCGCGACATCACTACTCATATTTTTTATTTTTTTTATTTTAAAGATTTTATTTGAATTCAAAAATCAAACAATGTTCTATATACCAATGAATAAATTATAATAAGAAGTGGGGACATGCAAGTCCCCCAATCCAACAGACACAAAAGAGAAATATGTGGACACGCAGGTCCAAGTAAAAAGTCAAATTGTACATGATCCTTCCATGCAATTGGAAGGTAAGTGTGCAATATTTTTATAAAATAATTTTTATTAGACAGTGTTAATATGAGTGTAACTGTAATTTGTAATGTATTTTTGAAGTGTTTTGTACAACCTTTTTGTTTCGGAAAATAGTTAACCACAGCTCTGAGATTGCGGTAAGGAATGAAGCTCAACTTGTAATATCAGTGTAATTAAAAAGGCTTGCAAAAAGACTATATTGTTTGCGCAAAACCGTTTACGCCTCACTTTTAATCTAGCCCTAAAAAATGCTAGATAGAATGTTGCGTTCAAAGAAAAGATTAGTCTGAGAATAACATGTAGATTTATTTTTTAAAGTTTCATTAGTTGTTTAAAAATTGACAGAATAAATGTAAAGTTTTAGTGTCTATAACAGTGGGGAGCTGCCATGTTGTAACTTAAGTTAATTTCTCTGCTGTGGGCAAATAGGAGACTAGAGTGTGCAGCCAATGGCTGTGTGGAATATAACAGTGTTCTGCACTTCCATTTCTAACAGGAACTGAAAAGCTCACAATTTCAGAATGGAATTACAGGAAAGGGGGACAAAATCAATAATGAAAGTATATTGCAGTTTTATTTATATAGACAATTTATCATTTTATATTATGATCTCAAAGTATTTAATGCCCGTTTAATCTGTTAAAGTCTATTAGGGACAGATATGTAGCAGTGTATGCCTTATAGGGCTGCAAATAACGATTATTTTCATAATCGATTAAATCGGACAAAAAATACATAAATAATTTTTTCCTATATTTAAAATAAAATCCACATACTGAGTATTATAAATATAAACTTCAGACTAAAAGTTTACAACTTTACATTAACACAACTCTTGGTCCAATTTTTTAAGCAGCAGAACAAATTTTTATAATTAAGCAAAACAAAACCACAAACTGTTGAAAAGAGGTAGAACTAGAAAGAGATAGAACTATCACTGTTTAGAACATTCTGTTATTCACTCTTTCAGAAACTTTGCATTGAAATGCAAAAAACATAATTTATGTAAGAACTTACCTGATAAATTCATTTCTTTCATATTAACAAGAGTCCATGAGCTAGTGACGTATGGGATATACATTCCTACCAGGAGGGGCAAAGTTTCCCAAACCTTAAAATGCCTATAAATACACCCCTCACCACACCCACAAATCAGTTTAACGAATAGCCAAGAAGTGGGGTGATAAGAAAAAAAGTGCGAAGCATATAAAATAAGGAATTGGAATAATTGTGCTTTATACAAAAAAATCATAACCACCACAAAAAAGGGTGGGCCTCATGGACTCTTGTTAATATGAAAGAAATGAATTTATCAGGTAAGTTCTTACATAAATTATGTTTTCTTTCATGTAATTAACAAGAGTCCATGAGCTAGTGACGTATGGGATAATGACTACCCAAGATGTGGATCTTTCCACACAAGAGTCACTAGAGAGGGAGGGATAAAATAAAGACAGCCAATTCCTGCTGAAAATAATCCACACCTAAAATAAAGTTTAACAAAAAACATAAGCAGAAGATTCAAACTGAAACCGCTGCCTGAAGAACTTTTCTACCAAAAACTGCTTCAGAAGAAGAAAATACATCAAAATGGTAGAATTTAGTAAAAGTATGCAAAGAGGACCAAGTTGCTGCTTTGCAGATCTGGTCAACCGAAGCTTCATTCCTAAACGCCCAGGAAGTAGAAACTGACCTAGTAGAATGAGCTGTAATTCTTTGAGGCGGAATTTTACCCGACTCAACATAGGCAAGATGAATTAAAGATTTCAACCAAGATGCCAAAGAAATGGCAGAAGCTTTCTGGCCTTTCCTAGAACCGGAAAAGATAACAAATAGACTAGAAGTCTTACGGAAAGATTTCGTAGCTTCAACATAATATTTCAAAGCTCTAACAACATCCAAAGAATGCAATGATTTCTCCTTAGAATTCTTAGGATTAGGACATAATGAAGGAACCACAATTTCTCTACTAATGTTGTTGGAATTCACAACTTTAGGTAAAAAATTCAAAAGAAGTTCGCAACACCGCCTTATCCTGATGAAAAATCAGAAAAGGAGACTCACACGAAAGAGCAGATAATTCAGAAACTCTTCTAGCAGAAGAGATGGCCAAAAGGAACAAAACTTTCCAAGAAAGTAATTTAATGTCCAATGAATGCATAGGTTCAAACGGAGGAGCTTGAAGAGCTCCCAAAACCAAATTCAAACTCCATGGAGGAGAAATTGACTTAATGACAGGTTTTATACGAACCAAAGCTTGTACAAAACAATGAATATCAGGAAGAATAGCAATCTTTCTGTGAAAAAGAACAGAAAGAGCGGAGATTTGTCCTTTCAAAGAACTCGCGGACAAACCCTTATCTAAACCATCCTGAAGAAACTGTAAAATTCTCGGTATTCTAAAAGAATGCCAAGAAAAATGATGAGAAAGACACCAAGAAATATAAGTCTTCCAGACTCTATAATATATCTCTCGAGATACAGATTTATGAGCCTGTAACATAGTATTAATCACGGAGTCAGAGAAACCTCTATGACCAAGAATCAAGCGTTCAATCTCCATACCTTTAAATTTAAGGATTTCAGATCCGGATGGAAAAAAGGACCTTGAGACAGAAGGTCTGGTCTTAACGGAAGAGTCCATGGTTGGCAAGATGCCATCCGGACAAGATCCGCATACCAAAACCTGTGAGGCCATGCCGGAGCTATTAGCAGAACAAACGAGCATTCCCTCAGAATCTTGGAGATTACTCTTGGAAGAAGAACTAGAGGCGGAAAGATATAGGCAGGATGATACTTCCAAGGAAGTGATAATGCATCCACTGCCTCCGCCTGAGGATCCCGGGATCTGGACAGATACCTGGGAAGTTTCTTGTTTAGATGAGAGGCCATCAGATCTATCTCTGGGGGCCCCCACATTTGAACAATCTGAAGAAATACCTCTGGGTGAAGAGACCATTCGCCCGGATGCAACGTTTGGCGACTGAGATAATCCGCTTCCCAATTGTCTACACCTGGGATATGAACCGCAGAGATTAGACAGGAGCTGGATTCCGCCCAAACCAAAATTCGAGATACTTCTTTCATAGCCAGAGGACTGTGAGTCCCTCCTTGATGATTGATGTATGCCTCAGTTGTGACATTGTCTGTCTGAAAACAAATGAACGATTCTCTCTTCAGAAGAGGCCAAAACTGAAGAGCTCTGAAAACTGCACGGAGTTCCAAGATATTGATCGGTAATCTCACCTCCTGAGATTCCCAAACTCCTTGTGCCGTCAGAGATCCCCACACAGCTCCCCAACCTGTGAGACTTGCATCTGTTGAAATTACAGTCCAGGTCGGAAGAACAAAAGAAGCCCCCTGAATTAAACGATGGTGATCTGTCCACCACGTTAGAGAGTGCCGAACAATCGGTTTTAAAGATATTAATTGATATATCTTCGTGTAATCCCTGCACCATTGGTTCAGCATACAGAGCTGAAGAGGTCGCATGTGAAAACGAGCAAAGGGGATCGCGTCCGATGCAGCAGTCATAAGACCTAGAATTTCCATGCATAAGGCTACCGAAGGGAATGATTGAGACTGAAGGTTTCGACAGGCTGTAATCAATTTTAGACGTCTCTTGTCTGTTAAAGACAAAGTCATGGACACTGAATCTATCTGGAAACCCAGAAAGGTTACCCTTGTTTGAGGAATCAAAGAACTTTTTGGTAAATTGATCCTCCAACCATGATCTTGAAGAAACAACACAAGTCGATTCGTATGAGACTCTGCTAAATGTAAAGACGGAGCAAGTACCAAGATATCGTCCAAATAAGGAAATACCACAATACCCTGTTCTCTGATTACAGACAGAAGGGCACCGAGAATCTTTGTGAAAATTCTTGGAGCTGTAGCAAGGCCAAACGGTAGAGCCACAAATTGGTAATGCTTGTCTAGAAAAGAGAATCTCAGGAACTGATAATGATCTGGATGAATCGGAATATGCAGATATGCATCCTGTAAATCTATTGTGGACATATAATTCCCTTGCTGAACAAAAGGCAATATAGTCCTTACAGTTACCATCTTGAACGTTGGTATCCTTACATAACGATTCAATAATTTTAGATCCAGAACTGGTCTGAAGGAATTCTCCTTCTTTGGTACAATGAAGAGATTTGAATAAAACCCCATCCCCTGTTCCGGAACTGGAACTGGCATAATTACTCCAGCCAACTCTAGATCTGAAACACAATTCAGAAATGCTTGAGCTTTCACTGGATTTACTGGGACATGGGAAAGAAAAAATCTCTTTGCAGGAGGTCTCATCTTGAAACCAATTCTGTACCCTTCTGAAACAATGTTCTGAATCCAAAGATTGTGAACAGAACTGATCCAAATTTCTTTGAAAAAACGTAACCTGCCCCCTACCAGCTGAACTGGAATGAGGGCCGTACCTTCATGTGAACTTAGAAGCAGGCTTTGCCTTTCTAGCAGGCTTGGATTTATTCCAGACTGGAGATGGTTTCCAAACTGAAACTGCTCCTGAGGACGAAGGATCAGGCTTTTGTTCTTTGTTGAAACGAAAGGAACGAAAACGATTGTTAGCCCTGTTTTTACCTTTAGACTTTTTATCCTGTGGTAAAAAAGTTCCTTTCCCACCAGTAACAGTTGAAATAATAGAATCCAACTGAGAACCAAATAATTTGTTTCCCTGGAAAGAAATGGAAAGTAGAGTTGATTTAGAAGCCATATCAGCATTCCAAGTCTTAAGCCATAAAGCTCTTCTGGCTAAGATAGCCAGAGACATAAATCTAACATCAACTCTAATAATATCAAAAATGGCATCACAGATGAAATTATTAGCATGCTGAAGAAGAATAATAATATCATGAGAATCACGATTTGTTACTTGTTGCGCTAGAGTTTCCAACCAAAAAGTTGAAGCTGCAGCAACATCAGCCAATGATATAGCAGGTCTAAGAAGATTACCTGAACATAGATAAGCTTTTCTTAGAAAAGATTCAATTTTTCTATCTAAAGGATCCTTAAACGAGGTACCATCTGATGTAGGAATGGTAGTACGTTTAGCAAGGGTAGAAATAGCCCCATCAACTTTAGGGATTTTGTCCCAAAATTCTAATCTGTCAGGCGGAACAGGATATAATTGCTTAAAACGTTTAGAAAGAGTAAATGAATTACCCAATCTATCCCATTCCTTAGCAATTACTGCAGAAATAGCATTAGGAACAGGAAAGACTTCTGGAATAACCGCAGGAGCTTTAAAAACCTTATCCAAACGTATAGAATTAGTATCAAGAGGACTAGAATCCTCTATTTCTAAAGCAATTAGTACTTCTTTAAGTAAAGAGCGAATAAATTCCATCTTAAATAAATATGAAGATTTATCAGCATCAATCTCTGAGACAGAATCCTCTGAACCAGAAGAGTCCAAAGAATCAGAATGATGGTGTTCATTTAAAAATTCATCTGTAGAGAGAGAAGATTTAAAAGACTTTTTACGTTTACTAGAAGGAGAAATAACAGACAAAGCCTTCTTTATGGATTCAGAAACAAAATCTCTTATGTTATCAGGAACATTCTGCACCTTAGATGTTGAGGGAACTGCAACAGGCAATGGTACATCACTAAAGGAAATATTATCTGCATTAACAAGTTTGTCATGACATTTAATACAAACAACAGCTGGAGGAATAGCTACCAAAAGATTACAGCAGATACACTTAGCTTTGGTAGATCCAGCAGGCAGAGGTTTTCCTGTAGTATCTTCTGGCTCAGATGCAACGTGAGACATCTTGCAATATGTAAGAGAAAAAACAACATATAAAGCAAAATAGATCAAATTCCTTATAAGACAGTTTCAGGAATGGGAAAAAAATGCCAAACATCAAGCTTCTAGCAACCAGAAGCAAATGAAAAATGAGACTGAAATAATGAGGAGACAAAAGCGACGCCCATATTTTTTGGCGCCAAATAAGACGCCCACATTATTTGGCGCCTAAATGCTTTTGGCGCCAAAAATGACGCCACATCCGGAACGCCGACATTTTTGGCGCAAAATAACGTCAAAAAAATGACGCAACTTCCGGCGACACGTATGACGCCGGAAACGGAAATGAATTTTTGCGCCAAAAAAGTCCGCGCCAAGAATGACGCAATAAAATGAAGCATTTTCAGCCCCCGCGAGCCTAACAGCCCACAGGGAAAAAAGTCAAATTTTTGAGGTAAGAAAAATAAGATAATTAAAGCATAATCCCAAATATGAAACTGACTGTCTGGAAATAAGGAAAGTTGAACATTCTGAGTCAAGGCAAATAAATGTTTGAATACATATATTTAGAACTTTATAAATAAAGTGCCCAACCATAGCTTAGAGTGTCACAGAAAATAAGACTTACTTACCCCAGGACACTCATCTACATGTTTGTAGAAAGCCAAACCAGTACTGAAACGAGAATCAGTAGAGGAAATGGTAAATATAAGAGTATATCGTCGATCTGAAAAGGGAGGTAAGAGATGAATCTCTACGACCGATAACAGAGAACCTTATGAAATAGACCCCGTAGAAGGAGATCACTGCATTCAATAGGCAATACTCTCCTCACATCCCTCTGACATTCACTGCACGCTGAGAGGAAAACCGGGCTCCAACTTGCTGCGGAGCGCATATCAACGTAGAATCTAGCACAAACTTACTTCACCACCTCCCTTGGAGGCAAAGTTTGTAAAAACTGATTTGTGGGTGTGGTGAGGGGTGTATTTATAGGCATTTTAAGGTTTGGGAAACTTTGCCCCTCCTGGTAGGAATGTATATCCCATACGTCACTAGCTCATGGACTCTTGTTAATTACATGAAAGAAATGTCAACATGTCCACATGCTCCTGGCTGAAGCTGGCTCTCTTTTTGCAGCTATATTGCTTGCAGCAGAGAAGAGGCGCTCAGATGGTGTTGAGGTGCCCGAGATGCAATAGTAGGGTTTTTACAATTTCACCAAGGTGGAATATTTATCTTTGTTAGTTCTCCGCCATTGCAAAGGGTCTCTCAACAAAGTAAGCCTGGACTTTATTCCGACATAAATATCTTGAATATCTATGTGCAATGGTAAACAACCAGCTATAAGGTTAGGGGAAAATATCTAGTCCGCTCTTAAAATAACAGATACATACTTACAGAGGTTGAATTTGGTACATATTCTGATTAATCAAAAATAAAAAAAAATAAATAAAAAAAAAAAAGACAAAAAGAGCTAAAGACTATATATCAGTAACAGGAGACAGTCTTACACATTTATCTATAGAGTACATATAATCAACAATAGCAAGCAATCCGCTAAAAAATGTGCAAACAGGTAATAGTGACATCAATTCATATAACAAATGCCATCAATCTAGGGCTAGGTGTAAATAACAAGCTCGGCACTATATCATGCAAAGCATAGTCCCAAATCACCTGATTTAATATAAACAATCCAAATTATGACTCCTATTTTATTTCTGGGTTGCACATAAGACAGGAGTAGTTGTAAACTTAAAAAAAAAAAAAAACTTATAGTGTCCTGAAAAAGTCAAAAGTAAAATGTCTGTAGACGTCCTTTAGGCTAAGGGCATAACCATATAACACAATACCATGTGCAGGAGCTCATTGGAATAAAGCAGCTGGTGCTGTGCACAGACCAATTAATTACAAACCAACTAATCGATTATGAGAATCATTGTTGCAGCTCTAAAGCCTTGATAAGTCAGCAGTGTGCTTTTCAAGTACTGAGAATGTCAGAATCCTCAATTTTCAGAATTAACTAAACATTTTAAAGCAAAATATCAAGGTGTTCATTATCCTTTTAAATGGACAGTAAATACCTTGTAATTATAACATATATATCAGCCAAGTCTAAACGTTTTTAAAACAAAGTAACATCCCTTTTACTACAATTGATCTTTAATAGCCAAACTCCACCCACCCACAGTTTGCAGACAACAAGGCTAGCCATGGTTATAATGTTAGCATAAAGGGCACTGCCTTGCAGTTCTTGTCAGATAAAGACACTTAGGGAAAGATATGTAGCAGGGTAGCCTTGCAAATTCAGCAGGATGCATTTTTAGTTCAGAGAATTGGAAAATTCTCAATTTTTAGATCAACATTTCATAAAATTGGGCAAAATAAATAACGAAAGTATAGTGCAAAGTTGTTTCATGTGTTTTACCTTTTCCTGAATAAGTAACTGGTATTTTAAAAGGGTTAAAATCTTTTTGGCTACTCATTTCTGTGTCGATATATACAGGGCGTGAGCTCCTTCGTACAATCCATATGTTTTCAGACTGGCAAACAGTTTTTTTGGTAAAGAATCTGGTGCCAACCTTGCCACTTCATATGTTTTACCTTTTCTGAATAAGTGGTATTTTAAAATGGTTAAAATCCTCTGGGACATTCTTTTCTGTGTGGATATATACAGGGCGTGAGCCCCGTCATAGGATAGACATGTTCTCAGCCTGGCCCAATACTTTTTATAATAAACAAAATGGTGCCAACCTTGTTAAAATCACATATTTTACCTTTTCTAAATAAGTTACTGCTATTTTGAAAGGGTTTCTTTGGGACAGTCTGAAAACACGTGGATTGTATAAAGGGGCTCACACACTATATAACCACACAGAAATCAGTGGCCCAAAGGATTTTAACCGTTTTAAAATACTATTAACTTACTTAGAAAAACATAATTTATGTAAGAACTTACCTGATAAATTCATTTCTTTCATATTAGCAAGAGTCCATGAGCTAGTGACGTATGGGATATACATTCCTACCAGGAGGGGCAAAGTTTCCCAAACCTCAAAATGCCTATAAATACACCCCTCACCACACCCACAATTCAGTTTAACGAATAGCCAAGAAGTGGGGTGATAAAAAAGTGCGAAAGCATATAAAATAAGGAATTGGAATAATTGTGCTTTATACAAAATCATAACCACCACAAAAAAAGGGCGGGCCTCATGGACTCTTGCTAATATGAAAGAAATGAATTTATCAGGTAAGTTCTTACATAAATTATGTTTTCTTTCATGTAATTAGCAAGAGTCCATGAGCTAGTGACGTATGGGATAATGACTACCCAAGAAGTGGATCTTTCCACACAAGAGTCACTAGAGAGGGAGGGATAAAATAAAGACAGCCAATTCCTGCTGAAAATAATCCACACCCAAAATAAAGTTTAACGAAAAACATAAGCAGAAGATTCAAACTGAAACCGCTGCCTGAAGTACTTTTCTACCAAAAACTGCTTCAGAAGAAGAAAATACATCAAAATGGTAGAATTTAGTAAAAGTATGCAAAGAGGACCAAGTAGCTGCTTTGCAGATCTGGTCAACCGAAGCTTCATTCCTAAACGCCCAGGAAGTAGAAACTGACCTAGTAGAATGAGCTGTAATTCTCTGAGGCGGAGTTTTACCCGACTCAACATAGGCAAGATGAATTAAAGATTTCAACCAAGATGCCAAAGAAATGGCAGAAGCTTTCTGGCCTTTTCTAGAACCGGAAAAGATAACAAATAGACTAGAAGTCTTACGAAAAGATTTCGTAGCTTCAACATAATATTTCAAAGCTCTAACAACATCTAAAGAATGCAGCGATTTCTCCTTAGAATTCTTAGGATTAGGACATAATGAAGGAACCACAATTTCTCTACTAATGTTGTTGGAATTCACAACTTTAGGTAAAAATTCAAAAGAAGTTCGCAACACCGCCTTATCCTGATGAAAAATCAGAAAAGGAGACTCACAAGAAAGAGCAGATAATTCAGAAACTCTTCTGGCAGAAGAGATGGCCAAAAGGAACAAAACTTTCCAAGAAAGTAATTTAATGTCCAAAGAATGCATAGGTTCAAACGGAGGAGCTTGAAGAGCTCCCAGAACCAAATTCAAACTCCAAGGAGGAGAAATTGACTTAATGACAGGTTTTATACGAACCAAAGCTTGTACAAAACAATGAATATCAGGAAGAGTAGCAATCTTTCTGTGAAAAAGAACAGAAAGAGCAGAGATTTGTCCTTTCAAAGAACTTGCGGACAAACCCTTATCTAAACCATCCTGAAGGAACTGTAAAATTCTCGGTATTCTAAAAGAATGCCAGGAAAAATGATGAGAAAGACACCAAGAAATATAAGTCTTTCAGACTCTATAATATATCTCTCGAGATACAGATTTACGAGCCTGTAACATAGTATTAATCACAGAGTCAGAGAAACCTCTTTGACCAAGAATCAAGCGTTCAATCTCCATACCTTTAAATTTAAGGATTTCAGATCCTGATGGAAAAAAGGACCTTGTGACAGAAGGTCTGGTCTTAACGGAAGAGTCCACGGTTGGCAAGAGGCCATCCGGACAAGATCCGCATACCAAAACCTGTGAGGCCATGCCGGAGCTACCAGCAGAACAAACGAGCATTCCTTCAGAATCTTGGAGATTACTCTTGGAAGAAGAACTAGAGGCGGAAAGATATAGGCAGGATGATACTTCCAAGGAAGTGATAATGCATCCACTGCCTCCGCCTGAGGATCCCGGGATCTGGACAGATACCTGGGAAGTTTCTTGTTTAGATGGGACGCCATCAGATCTATTTCTGGAAGTTCCCACATTTGAACAATCTGAAGAAATACCTCTGGGTGAAGAGACCATTCGCCCGGATGCAACGTTTGGCGACTGAGATAATCCGCTTTCCAATTGTCTACACCTGGAATATGAACCGCAGAGATTAGACAGGAGCTGGATTCCGCCCAAACCAAAATTCGAGATACTTCTTTCATAGCCAGAGGACTGTGAGTCCCTCCTTGATGATTGATGTATGCCACAATTGTGACATTGTCTGTCTGAAAACAAATGAAGGATTCTCTCTTCAGAAGAGGCCAAAACTGAAGAGCTCTGAAAATTGCACGGAGTTCCAAAATATTGATCGGTAATCTCACCTCCTGAGATTCCCAAACTCCTTGTGCCGTCAGAGATCCCCACACAGCTCCCCAACCTGTGAGACTTGCATCTGTTGAAATTACAGTCCAGGTCGGAAGCACAAAAGAAGCCCCCTGAATTAAACGATGGTGATCTGTCCACCACGTCAGAGAATGTCGGACAATCGGTTTTAAAGATATTAATTGAGATATCTTCGTGTAATCCTTGCACCATTGCTTCAGCATACAGAGCTGAAGAGGTCGCATGTGAAAACGAGCAAAGGGGATTGCGTCCGATGCAGCAGTCATAAGACCTAGAATTTCCATGCATAAGGCTACCGAAGGGAATGATTGTGACTGAAGGTTTCGACAAGCTGTAACCAATTTTAAACGTCTCTTGTCTGTTAAAGACAGAGTCATGGACACTGAATCCATCTGGAAACCCAGAAAGGTTACCTTTGTCTGAGGAATCAAAGAACTTTTTGGTAAATTGATCCTCCAACCATGATCTTGAAGAAACAACACAAGTCGATTCGTATGAGATTCTGCTAAATGTAAAGACTGAGCAAGTACCAAGATATCGTCCAAATAAGGAAATACCACAATACCCTGTTCTCTGATTACAGACAGCAGGGCACCGAGAACCTTTGTAAAAATTCTTGGAGCTGTAGCTAGGCCAAACGGCAGAGCCACAAACTGGTAATGCTTGTCTAGGAAAGAGAATCTCAGAAACTGATAGTGATCTGGATGAATCGGAATATGCAGATATGCATCCTGTAAATCTATTGTGGACATATAATTCCCTTGCTGAACAAAAGGTAAGATAGTCCTTACAGTTACCATCTTGAACGTTGGTATCCTTACATAACGATTCAATATTTTTAGATCCAGAACTGGTCTGAAGGAATTCTCCTTCTTTGGTACAATGAAGAGATTTGAATAAAACCCCATCCCCTGTTCCGGAACTGGAACTGGCATAATTACTCCAGTCAACTCTAGATCTGAAACACATTTCAGAAATGCTTGAGCTTTTACTGGATTTACTGGGACACGGGAAAGAAAAAATCTCTTTGCAGGAGGTCTCAACTTGAAACAAATTCTGTACCCTTCTGAAACAATGCTCTGAATCCAAAGATTGTGAACAGAATTGATCCAAATTTCCTTGAAAAAACGTAACCTGCCCCCTACCAGCTGAGCTGGAATGAGGGCCGCACCTTCATGTGGACTTAGAAAGCAGGCTTTGCCTTTCTAGCTGGCTTGGATTTATTCCAGACTGGAGATGGTCTCCAAACTGAAACTGCTCCTGAGGATGAAGGATCAGGCTTTTGTTCTTTGTTGAAACGAAAGGAACGAAAACGATTATTAGCCCTGTTTTTACCTTTAGATTTTTTATCCTGTGGTAAAAAAGTTCCTTTCCCACCAGTAACAGTTGAAATAATGGAATCCAACTGAGAACCAAATAATTTGTTACCCTGGAAAGAAATGGAAAGTAAAGTTGATTTAGAAGCCATATCAGCATTCCAAGTTTTAAGCCATAAAGCTCTTCTAGCTAAAATAGCTAGAGACATAAACCTGACATCGACTCTGATAATATCAAAAATGGCATCACAGATAAAATTATTAGCATGTTGAAGAAGAATAATAATATCATGAGAATCACGATGTGTTACTTGTTGCGCTAAAGTTTCCAACCAAAAAGTTGAAGCTGCAGCAACATCAGCCAAAGATATAGCAGGTCTAAGAAGATTACCTGAACACAGATAAGCTTTTCTTAGAAAGGACTCCATTTTCCTATCTAGAGGATCCTTAAACGAAGTACCATCTGACGTAGGAATAGTAGTACGTTTAGCAAGGGTAGAAATAGCCCCATCAACTTTAGGGATCTTGTCCCAAAATTCTAATCTGTCAGATGGCACAGGATATAATTGCTTAAAACGTTTAGAAGGAGTAAATGAATTACCCAAATTATCCCATTCTTTGGAAATTACTGCAGAAATAGCATCAGGGACAGGAAAAACTTCTGGAATAACTACAGGAGTTTTAAAAACCTTATTTAAACGTTTAGATTTAGTATCAAGAGGACCAGAATCCTCTATTTCTAAAGCAATTAGGACTTCTTTAAGCAAAGAACGAATAAATTCCATTTTAAATAAATATGAAGATTTATCAGCATCAACCTCTGAGACAGAATCCTCTGAACCAGAGGAATCATCAGAATCAGAATGATGATGTTCAGTTAAAAATTCATCTGTAGGGAGAGAAGTTTTAAAAGATTTTTTATGTTTACTAGAAGGAGAAATAACAGACATAGCCTTCTTTATGGATTCAGAAACAAAATCTCTTATATTATCAGGAACATTCTGCACCTTAGATGTTGAAGGAACTGCAACAGGCAATGGTACTTTACTAAAGGAAATATTATCTGCTTTAAGAAGTTTGTCATGACAATCAATACAAACAACAGCTGGAGGAATAGCTACCAAAAGTTTACAGCAGATACACTTAGCTTTGGTAGATTCAGCACTTGACAGCGATTTTCCTGTAGTATCTTCTGACTCAGATGCAACGTGAGACATCTTGCAATATGTAAGAGAAAAAACAACATATATATAAAGCAAAATTGATCAAATTCCTTAAATGACAGTTTCAGGAATGGGAAAAAATGCCAAAGAACAAGCTTCTAGCAACCAGAAGCAATAAAAAATGAGACTTAAATAATGTGGAGACAAGAGTGACGCCCATATTTTTTCGCGCCAAATAAGACGCCCCCATTATTTGGCGCCTAAATGCTTTTTGGCGCCAAAAATGACGCCACATCCGGAACGCCGACATTTTTGGCGCAAAATAACGTCAAAAAGTGACGCAACTTCCGGCGACACGTATGACGCCGGAAACGGAAATAGAATTTTTGCGCCAAAAAAGTCCGCGCCAAGAATGACGCAATAAAATGAAGCATTTTCAGCCCCCGCGAGCCTAACAGCCCACAGGGAAAAAGTCAAATTTTAAGGTAAGAAAAAATGTTAAATTAAAATGCATTATCCCAAATATGAAACTGACTGTCTGAAAAATAAGGAAAGTTGAACATTCTGAGTCAAGGCAAATAAATGTTTGAATACATATATTTAGAACTTTATAAACAAAGTGCCCAACCATAGCTAGGAGTGTCACAAAAAATAAGACTTACTTACCCCAGGACACTCATCTACATATAGTAGATAGCCAAACCAGTACTGAAACGAGAATCAGCAGAGGTAATGGTATATATAAGAGTATATCGTCGATCTGAAAAGGGAGGTAAGAGATGAATCTCTACGACCGATAACAGAGAACCTATGAAATAGACCCCTTAGAAGGAGATCACTGCATTCAAATAGGCAATACTCCTCACATCCCTCTGACATTCACTGCACGCTGAGAGGAAAACCGGGCTCCAACTTGCTGCGGAGCGCATATCAAGGTAGAATCTAGCACAAACTTACTTCACCACCTCCATCGGAGGCAAAGTTTGTAAAACTGAATTGTGGGTGTGGTGAGGGGTGTATTTATAGGCATTTTGAGGTTTGGGAAACTTTGCCCCTCCTGGTAGGAATGTATATCCCATACGTCACTAGCTCATGGACTCTTGCTAATTACATGAAAGAAAGATAAAATATATAAAGTGGCAAGGTTGGCACCAGTTTATTTGCCATAAATAGCGTTGGGCCAGGCTGAGAACATGTCTCTCCTATGATGGGGCTCACGTTCTGTATATATCCACACAGAAATGAGTGGCCCAAAGGATGTTTATCCTTTCAAATGACCAGTTACTTATTCAGAAAAGGTAAAGTATATGAGGTGGCAAGGTTGGCACCAGATTGTTTGCCATAAAAAGGGTTGGGCCAGGTTGAGAACATGTCTAACGAAGGGATTCATGCCTTGTATATCCACACAGAAATTATTGGCCCAAAGGATTTTAAAGGGACATTGTAATAAAAAAAACATATTAAAAATCATTTAAAGGTGTTGAAACAAAAAACCTTTTAACGTACTTCTATTTTTAAATATGTACCTTTTTGCCGAAATGTTAATTTTAATTTTTTTTGGTTTCCAAACCCACTCCATGGGTACTGTTGACGGTCGTCCAATCCGGGCTGACAACCCAGGTTGGAATATGGCGGCACTTTGCCGCAATGCGCATGCTCTATTGATGTCATTGAAGACGTCACTCACTGGATGTCTCTGCTGAGTGTAAGAGACCTGCTCAAACGAACGCAAAGCAGAAGAGTGAGATGCGCTGACAAGGTAAGTGGTGTCCGCTCAGAGAATCTGCCTAGTATTAACAAGCAATTTTAATTAAGGCAATAAGATATTTAAAATTTAAAAGCACATAGATGAATTATATATTTGAATAGAAACATTTTACAATATACATGTATTAGCAAAAATGCTTCTAGTAAAAGTTATGACCATTTTAGTGTTAAAGGGACATGAAACCCCAATTTTTTTTCTTTCATGATTCAGATAGAGAATATAATTTTAAACAACTTTCCAATTTACTCATATTATTTAATTTGCTTCCTTCTCTTGTTATCCTTTGCGGAAAGGTTTATCTAGGCAAGCTCAGGAGCAGCAGAGAACCTAGGTTCTAGCTGTTGATTGTAGGCTGCATATATACAGTATATATATATATATATATATATATATATTGATTGTGATTGGCTTACACATGTGTTCAGTTGGAAACTTGGAGAAATGTGTGGGAATTCAGAACTCACACTTATTATGTTCAAAAGAAAAAATGAGTAGACATGGTATGTCTCTAGTGTTGAGCATATTACAGTATATAACAGCATAAGAGTCACTCAAAGAACTTTCAAGATACTGGTAATCAAGTCAATAATGTTTAAAAATAATGAAATACTGATCATATTATGCTACAGTTCAGTTGTAACTTGTAAATTATACAACCAATCATGCTCCATTAATAAAGCCAGTCCAAACAGAGCCAGAATCTCATTCACCTTCCCTTGTGTCAGATTCTAGGGACTCATGTTGTGATATAATAAAGAACCAAGTGAGTTACTCATATGAAACAATACTGTCATGATGCATAGATAGAATATTGTCCATAGAAAACTGCAACTGTGTATATTCATTCAAATCATTGATGTACTCACAATTTCTGGGTCCAGAGCTCTGTGGCTAAGATGTGTGCACTATTCGATATAGCTTGCTTTGGTTCTATTCTCCCCAATACGTTATTACTCCATGAGCTGTAAAGGGGTTATGATTCTCCAGATCTTGCAAACAACATCCGCTGACTTCCAGTTGTTTATCCGGACCACCGTTATCACACTGCACCTTCGGTCTGTTGGACTGGCTCAGTAGAACGTTCCCCTGTAAGGCCCTTACACCTGACCTGTGCTCACTAGATGGCCACAAAAATGTATACAAACAAAGAAACGGGTAAGAAGCACCGAGCTGGTGGGGTTAAAAAAATCAACTTTATTATTTATGTTGATAAAAGCATAAGGGTTCCATATACCCTGGGTAAAACCTCCGTACAAATATCAGAAAACAGAAATACTGGCGTATTTCTGTTTTCTGATATTTGTACGGAGGTTTTACCCAGGGTATATGGAACCCTTATGCTTTTATCAACATAAATAATAAAGTTGATTTTTTTAACCCCACCGGCTTGGTGCTCCTTACCCATTTCTTTGTATTCAGTTAAAAACCATTAGTGCATTGCTGCTCCTTCAACAAATGATAACAAGAGAATGAAACAAATTAAATAATAGACGTAAATTAGAAAGCTGTTTAAAATTGTATTATCTATCTGAATCATGAAAGAAAATTTTTGGGTTTCATGTCCCTTTAACATTTTTCTCTGTACGTGCATGTGAAGTATAGCTAGATATTCTCAGTGCACCAGTATTGTACATATTGCAGCTGCTCAGAAACCTAGTGAGGCTTGTATCATTACCAGATGGAACAAGCACCCTAGGCTGTCTGAGCAAGTGCTGTGATTAAAATGCTGGTGCACGGTGCATACCTAAATACACTTTTGAAACAGCTATAGATTTTATTAGAAACATTTTTGCTAATACATGTATATTACAAAAATGCTTCTTTTCCAAACTGAAATGTATCCATGTAGATTCCAATTTTGGCTGGAATGCCCCTTTAAGTTATTATTGACATAACTTAAAAATTATATTCAAATAAATAATATTTTATCATGCTGGCTCTCTAATTTTTCATATATTAACAATAAATAATCGTTTTAAAATTAACTTCGTATTTTAATTTTTTTATTCTTCATCTTCAACTTATTATTTAACATTAGGTAATATAAAATATTTAAATAAAACAATCTAATTTTATACCTAAACATACAATAAATAAATTATTATGAAACAAAATAATATAATAAACAATCAGCCAGCACTACTATGGGTGTGAACCAAAAATGGGCCTTTGCCAAAGCTTACAGTAATGCTTTTTCTAATAATGGTGTCATAAGCAGGAATGTAAGCTTAGGAAAAGGGCCATTTTTGGTTCAGCACCTGAGTAGAGCCTGCAGATTGATGTATACATTTAGCAAACAATTACCTGGCACCAATCTGGTTCAGAACTAAAAATTGTCATTTTCCTAAGCTTACATTCTTGAAAAAGAAAAAAAAAAAAAGGATCTTATAAAGGGGCTTATACCCTATATAACCACACAGAAATCAGTGGCCCAAATAATTTTAACCCTTTTAAAATACTATTTACTTATTTAGAAAAGGTAAAATATATGAGGTGACAATGTTAGCACCAAGTTGTTTGCCATAAACAGTGTTGGGCCAGGCTGAAAACACCAGGGGCGCGATCCGATATAGATCGCAGTTTGCGGCGCAAGCGAGGGAACCGGCGTCGCCCGCAGTTTCAGCTCGCAACTCGAGCTATCCCATATAGGTCGCCGTCAGATGCTAACGTGCCGTAAGTCTGACAAACCAGCGATGTCCAGAAATCAGCGCAAGTACAAATTTCTGGCGTCGCCAGTGACTTGCGCCACGTTAGAAACTGCCGGCGCCTATAAAACCTGACTAAAGTCTAAAACACCCGCACTGTCTAACACGCCTCCCTAACATAGCCTGCACTGTCTAACCCTCTATCCGCTATCCCCCCTCACTAGCCTAACAATAAAAAAGCTATTAACCCCTAAACCGCCGCTCCCGTACCCCGCCGCCAGCTATATTATATCTATAACCCCCTAAAGTGAGCCCCTAACACCGCCGCCATCTATATTAAAATTATTAACCCCTAATGTAAGCCCCTTACACCGCCGCCATCTCTATTAAAATGATTAACCCCTAATTTAATCTACCTACCCCGCCGCCAGCTATATTATCTATATTAACCCTAAGTATATTATAGTTAATATAGTTATTACATTATATATATTAACTATATTAACCCTAATTATATTAGGGTTAATATAGTTACTATAGTATTTATATTAACTATATTAACTCTATCTAACCCTAACACCCCTAACTAAATTTATATTAAATTAATCTAATTCATTTATAAACTAAAATATTCCTATTTAAATCTAAATACTTACCTATAAAATAAACCCTAAGATAGCTACAATATAATTAATAATTACATTGTAGCTATGTTAGGGTTAATATTTATTTTACAGGTAAATTGTTAATTATTTTAACTAGGTATAATAGATATTAAATAGTTATTAACTATTTAATATCTACCTAGTTAAAATAATTACCCAATTACCTGTAAAATAAATCCTAACCTAAGTTCTAAATACACCTACACTATCAATAAATTTAATAAACTACAAACATCTATCTAAAAATACAATTAAATTAAATAAACTAAATTACAAAAAAAAGCCAAACACTAAATTAAAAAAAATAAAAAAAAGATTACAAGATTTTTAAGTTAATTACACCTATTCTAAGCGCCCTAATAAAATAATAAACCCCCAAAATAAAAAAAATTCCCTGCCCTATTCTAAATTAAACAAATTTCAAAGCTCTTTACCTTACCAGCCCTTAAAAGGGCCTTTTGTGGGGCATGCCCCAAAGAATTCAGCTCTTTTGCATACAAATACAATACCCCCCCCCCCCATTACAACCCACCACCCACATACCCCTATTCTAAAACCACCCAAACCCCCCTTAAAAAAGCCTAACACTACCCCCCTGAAGATCTCCCTACCTTGTCTTCACCACACCGGGCCGAACTCCTGATCCGATCCGGGCGATGTCTTCCTCCAAGCGGCAAAGAAGAATTCTTCCTCCGGCGATGTCTTCCTCCAAGCGGCAAAGAAGAATTCTTCCTCCGGCGATGTCTTCCTCCAAGCGGCAAAGAAGAATTCTTCCTCCGGCGACGTCTTCCTCCAAGCGGCAGCAAAGTCTTCATTCTTCCGGCGGCATCTTCAATCTTCTTTCTTCGCTCCGCCGCCGCGGAGCATCCATCCCGGCCGACTGCTGTACTACGAATGAGGTACCTTTAAATGACGTCATCCAAGATGGCGTCCGCCGAATTCCGATTGGCTGATAGGATTCTATCAGCCAATCGGAATTAAGTTAGAAAAATCTGATTGGCTGATTGAATCAGCCAATCAGATTCAAGTTCAATCCGATTGGCTGATCCAATCAGCCAATCAGATTGAGCTCGCATTCTATTGGCTGTTCCGATCAGCCAATAGAATGCGAGCTCAATCTGATTGGCTGTTCGGATCAGCCAATCGGATTGAACTTGAATCTGATTGGCTGATTCAATCAACCAATCAGATTTTTCTAACTTAATTCCGATTGGCTGATAGAATCCTATCAGCCAATCGGAATTCGGCGGACGCCATCTTGGATGACGTCATTTAAAGGTACCTCATTCGTAGTACAGCAGTCGGCCGGGATGGATGCTCCGCGGCGGCGGAGCGAAGAAAGAAGATTGAAGATGCCGCCGGAAGAATGAAGACTTTGCTGCCGCTTGGAGGAAGACATCGCCGGAGGAAGAATTCTTCTTTGCCGCTTGGAGGAAGACATCGCCGGAGGAAGAATTCTTCTTTGCCGCTTGGAGGAAGACATCGCCCGGATCGGATCAGGAGTTCGGCCCGGTGTGGTGAAGACAAGGTAGGGAGATCTTCAGGGGGGTAGTGTTAGGCTTTTTTAAGGGGGGTTTGGGTGGTTTTAGAATAGGGGTATGTGGGTGGTGGGTTGTAATGGGGGGGGGGGATTGTATTTGTTGTATGCAAAAGAGCTGAATTCTTTGGGGCATGCCCCACAAAAGGCCCTTTTAAGGGCTGGTAAGGTAAAGAGCTTTGAAATTTGTTTAATTTAGAATAGGGCAGGGAATTTTTTTTATTTTGGGGGTTTATTATTTTATTAGGGGGCTTAGAATAGGTGTAATTAGCTTAAAAATCTTGTAATCTTTTTTTTATTTTTTGTAATTTAGTGTTTGTTTTTTTTGGTAATTTAGTTTAGTTAATTTAATTGTATTTTTAGATAGATGTTTGTAGTTTATTAAATTTATTGATAGTGTAGGTGTATTTATAACTTAGGTTAGGATTTATTTTACAGGTAATTGGGTAATTATTTTAACTAGGTAGATATTAAATAGTTAATAACTATTTAATATCTATTATACCTAGTTAAAATAATTAACAATTTACCTGTAAAATAAATATTAACCCTAACATAGCTACAATGTAATTATTAATTATATTGTAGCTATCTTAGGGTTTATTTTATAGGTAAGTATTTAGAGTTAAATAGGAATATTTTAGTTTATAAATGAATTAGATTAATTTAATATAAATTTAGTTAGGGTTAGATAGAGTTAATATAGTTAATATAAATACTATAGTAACTATATTAACCCTAATATAATTAGGGTTAATATAGTTAATATATATAATGTAATACCTATATTAACTATAATATACTTAGGGTTAATATAGATAATATAGCTGGCGGCGGGGTAGGTAGATTACATTAGGGGTTAATCATTTTAATAGAGATGGCGGCGGTGTAAGGGGCTTACATTAGGGGTTAATAATATTAATATAGCTGGCGGCGGTATAGGGGGATTAGATTAGGGGTTAATAATTTTTATATAGGTGGCGGCGGTGTAAGGGGTCAGATTAGGGGATAGATAAGGTAGATGGCGGCGGTTTTAGGGGCTCACAGTAGGGGGTTAGTTTATGTAGATGGCGGCAGGGTCCGGGAGTGGCGGTTTAGGGGTTAATAACTTTATTAGGGATTTCGGGGGGGGGGATCGCGGTTGACCGGTAGATAGACATTGCGCATGCGTTAGGTTTTATTTAGCAGATCGCGGTTGACAGGGAGATAGACATTGCGCATGCGTTAGGTGTTAGGTTTATTTTCTAGTTAGTTTAGGGAGTTACGGGGCTCCAATAGTCAGCGTAAGGCTTCTTACGGCTGCTTTTTGTGGCGAGGTGAAAATGGAGTAAGTTTTCTCCATTTTCGCCACGTAAGTCCTTACGCTGCATATTGGATACCAAACTGCGCTGGTTTGGTATACCTGCCTATGGCCCAAAAAACTACGGGCGACGGCAGAAATATACGCGCGTAACTTCTAGGTTACGCCGTATATAGGATACCAAATCAGCGTAAATATTGGCGTCGCCGGCTTTTGCGGGCGACGATTTATATCGGATCGACCCCAAGGATTGTATGAAGGGGCTCACACCCTGTATATATCCACAGATAAATCAGTGGCCCAAACGATTTTAACCCTTTTAATATACAAGTTACTTTTTCAAAACATAACCAAAATTGTGCCATGTTTGCCATCTGTTTATTGCATTATAAGATTATTATTATTTTTTTTATAAAATGTAAGGTTTTTGGAAAGTGTATTTTATTTAAAATAAAAATAATGCTAGATATTTTGTTTACAAAGCTTTGTTTTGCAAATTGCAACCAGTTGCAGAATAAGAAACTGACTGAATAAGAAGCCAACTTCAGCCTTGTACATTTTGCAGCTTTCTTGTACTTAAAGGGACACTGAACCCAATATTTTTCTTTCATGATTCAGATAGAGCATGCAATTTTAAGCAACTTTCTAATGTACTCCTATTATCAATTTTTCTCTGTTCTCTTGCTATCTTTATTTTTAAAGCAGGAATGTAAATCTTAGCAGCCAGTCCATTTTAGGTTCAGCACCATGGATAGCACTTGCTTATTGGAGGCTTACATTTACCCACCAATAAGCAAGCATAACCTAGGTTCTCAACCAAAAATGGGCTGGCTCCTATGCATCAAATCCCTGCTTTTTAAATAAAAGATAGAAAGAGAAAGAAGACAAATTGATAACAGGAGTAAATTAGAAAGGTGCTTAAAGGGACATAATATGCTAAATCACTTGAAACAGGTGCAGTATAACTGTAAAAACTGACAGGAAAATATCACCTGAGCATCTCTATGTAAAAAGGGAAGATATTTTACCTCACAATCTCCTCAGCTCAGCAGAGTAAGTTCTGTGTAAAATGTTACACTCAACTGCTGCTTAGCTGCAGGTAAAAAAATAAATTAAAAAAATGAAGAAATGAACAGCAGCCAATCAGCATCAACAGTGCTGAGGTCATGAACTCTTTTACTGTGATCTCATGAGATTTCACTTAAAGGGCCACTAAACCCAAAATCTTTCTTTTATGATTCAGATAGAGAATAGAAATTTAAACAACATTACAATTTACTTCTATTGTTTATTTTGCTAATTTTTTTTAGATATTCTTAGTTGAAGAAAATGCAATGCACATGGTGAGCCAATCACACAAGGCTTCTATGTGCAGCAACCAATCAGCAGCTCCTGAGCATATCTAGATATGCTTTTCAGCAAAGAATATCAAGATAATAAAACAAATTAGATAATATAAGTAAATTAGAAAGATGTTTAAAATTGCATTCTCTTTCTAAATCATGAAAGAAAAAGTGTGGGTGTCATGTCCCTTTAACTCTCATGATATTTCATTGTAAACTTCCTTACACTGAATAGGGAAATAAGATGAGTGTGCACGAATGCTCCCTCCTTCCGCTGTCCCGGGACATACATACTGATTTGTTGCTTAGAAGTCCTTTACAATGGGATGTGGCTACTGAGAAACGTTTGAGGTAGAATATCTTTATTTTTTACATAGAGATGTTCAGGTGATATTTTCTAGTCAGCTTTTTACAGCTATGCTGCATCACTTTCAAGTTTTAAAACATTTGGGTATTATGGCACTTTAAAATTGCATGCTCTATCTGAATCATGAAAGAAAAAAAATTGGGTTTAGTGTCCCTTTAATGTAAATTCACAGTGGTTACCTTATAAATCACAATCAGCATAAACCACTGGGAGTAAACATTAAGAACAAAAAAGCTGCAAAATGTTTGGCTTTCAGAATTATTGTCTATTGCTAGTTACATTAAAGTTGATTTAAAAAAAGCAAACAAAATAAAAAAAAACTTTGAATGGGGTCACCTTTCCTGTCTAGAGTGGAGCTCCAGTCTGCAGCCAGACCCATCTCAATGTAAAGGTTCAGTAGTTCTTAGCATACCCATAAATAAAAGCACAGCTGATCCTAAAAAAGCTCCTTCTATAGCGGGAGCTGATTTACATTTAATCTGACTAATATAATGAAAGATAGTAAACAAGGAGACCTACAGTTTAACGTTATACCACCCAAATAAGCAACATAAAAAGAGGGACTGTGCCCTCAGTGAGAGCACCCCTAACGAGCATTTATTTGGGTGGTATAACGTTAAACTGTAGGTCTCCTTGTTTACTATCTTTCATTATATTAGTCAGATTAAAGGGACATGAAACCCAAACATTTTCTTTCATGATTCAGATAGAGAATACAATTTTAAACAACTTTCCAATTTACTTCTAGTATTTAATTTGCTTCCTTCTCTTGTTATCCTTTGCTGAAAGGTTTATCTAGGCAAGCTCATGAGCAGCACAGAACCTAGGTTTTAGATGTTGATTGGTGGCTGCTTATATATACACCAATTGTGATTGGCTCACCCATGTGTTCAGTCAGAAACCAGTAGTGCATTGCTACTCCTTCAACAAATGATACTAAGAGAATGAAACACATGAGATAATAGAAGTAAATTAGAAAGTTGTTTAAAATTTTCTGGGGGGGGCGGAGCCAACCACAAACGCTGATGGCCGCAAAAAGTTAATGCTCCGTTCTGAAAGACACAATGAAAGCCATATATATCATAAATGGGGAACCCAGCACAGTCTACTCATCTCTAAGGGCAGCAGGAAAGTGAAAGGCTAGCCTAGATCAAGCCTAGGAGATTACATCACAAAATTAAAGAAAAGTGATCTCGGATATAACGGCCTGCTTATAGCCATCGTAATCGTACCGCAGTGGCTTTAGATATCTGGCGCGAAAACTGAAAGAGAGGTTTTGGGATAAGATCCCCAAAATGCCTCAAGAGGTAATTCATCAACTTAATGCACCGATCACAATACAAGAAATTCTAAATGGTATTAAAGCCACTAAATGTAATAAAGCTGCTGAATTTTATAAGATCCTTGCAGACCAAATAGTCCCAAATTTACACAAGTTATTCAATTCTTATTATTCTGCAGATATCCCATGCTCCCCGTATTTCGCGGCATCAAACATAGCTTTGGTTCTTAAAAAAGAAAAAGATCCTGAAATCCCCTCTTCATATCGACCAATTTCCCGGTTAAATTTTGATTATAAAATTACTCATGTCTATAATTGCAAAAAGACTGGCCCCTCATTTAAATAATATTATACACGATAATCAGGCTGGCTTTATGATGGGGAGAAGCCCGACTAAAAATATTCGCAAAGTTATGCTCATCTTGGACTATCTGCGGAATAATAAGAAAGTGTTAAAAAAGGATGCCGCCATTCTAACAGTCGACGCCGAAAAGGCTTTCGACTTTATCTGCTGGGACCATCTCTTTTCGGCCTTGGAAAAGTTTGGCTTTTCGGGGTATTTTACAAAACTAATTAAGACTATCTATAACAATCCCTCTTCAGCAATTTTTATCAATGGTTCAATTACGGAGCATTTTATTTTGCAGAGAGGCACTAGGCAGGGATGCCCCCTATCGCGTAGCCTCTTTAATATATCATTAGAACCATTGGCGATTCTCCTTAGACAGCAGTTAGAAGGTATACAGATTGGTAAACAAAAATATGTTCTAGCCCTGTATGCTGACGACTTACTACTTTTTTTATCTGGTCTAAAAGAAAGTTTACCGAAACTACTAGAGTCAGTACAGATATTCGCGTCTTTTTCTGGTTACAAAATTAATGTGCAAAAATCTGAATTACTGTGGATCCACAGAACTGCGTACCACGCATTAGAACATCCATTTAGAGAGGTTACTCAAATAAAGTATTTAGGAGTAGTGATGTCAAAATCTCCTCAAGAATGGTACGAGCTGAATTATGTTAAATTTTTCAACTATTGTATGCAGAAATTGAAAGACTGGACCTCTCTGCCTATCTCTCTTTCAGCACGTATTATGCTTATTAAAATTATACTTTTACCAAAGTTAATATATCTTCTCCAAAATATACCTTTTTTTGCATAAGGCAGATATAAGACTATTTAATCGAATATCAAATGAATTTCTCTGGAGAGGAAAGAGACCACGAATTGCGTTAAATACATTAGCACTCTCTAAAGAGTCGGCGGGCCTCGCTTTCCCGAATATTACTTATTACAATATTGCCACAATAGAAAAATTAGCGGCTGACTGGATTTCAGAAAAAGAACTTTTTACTGTCTTTACTGGGGAAACAAACCGTGTCTACCCATTCAACTTAAAAGCATTACTCCATTGCCCAATTGCACAACTCCCCTCAGTAATTGCTAAGATGCCGACTTTTAAAAACGTGATTCTGGCATGGCAGAAATTTTGTGTAGAAATAGGAACATCTCCATTTGTCTCGGAATATCTCCCAATCCAGGGATGCCCAGCATTTGCTCCAGGTTTCACTTATAAGGTTTTTGAGAGATGGAAATTGAAAGGGCTGACCTCCATTAAACAATTAGTTACTTCCAATATAATAATTAGATCATTCCTTGACATCAGAGTAGAATTTGAGCTTCCACAAACCGATCATTATGCATATTTACAAATTAAGCACTATATCACAGAACTCAAACTTAAATTTGGCTCTAATTGGACGTATGCTCCACTAAGGAGCCTAATAAATCAATATAAGAGTGGGTCTACGTCAATCTCTCCATCTTATCGTTTGATGATTACTTCCAAGCACGAGGCCCAATTAGAGAAAATAGTAGTTATTTGGAGCAATAGCTTCCCAGAACTTAGGCCTCAACAAATTCAAGTGAGCCTGAATCTGTTGAATAAAACAGGAAATGCCTTAGCATGGCGAGAACGGCATTTAAAAATGATTTATGCGACATATATCACTCCTGACAAATTATCAAAATGGTATAGAAAAATTATCGGGTGCTGGAAATGTCAGGCGCAACAAGCAAATCTTTTGCATTGTATATGGTCTTGTCCCAAAATCCAACAGTTCTGGCTGAAAATTAAGTTTTGGTTGAACAAAATCCTAGAGACAGAAATAAGATTAGAGGCTCAAATGGTGATCTTCTTAGTTAAATGTTCACAACAACAAAAAAACTATAAGTTAATCAATACTTTAATATTATTAGCTAGGAATCTGATCTTGAAATATTGGAAACTCCCCCACCTACCCAAATTTATAAAATTTAAAAAAGAAGTACTGAAACAATGTATGGTGGAACAATATGCAATCTCTAAGTGTAGTGAGGCTCAGATAAAAAGATTCCTAGACAAATGGGGTATAGTAATTTTGTCACTCCCATCTCCGGTACAGCAGCAACTAATTAAGCCCCTAAGCCAATCGGCGTATATTCGTGAGCTGATTAATGCGGGTAGATACCCAGTATTTTGGGCTGATTAGTGGAGAGAGAGAGAGAGCGGAGAGGGATGGGGGGCGTTGCAGGTCTTCTTATTTTCTTGTTTTTTTTTTGTTTTGTTTTTTCTCTCCTTCCCCCTCTTCCTCTTCCCACTCCCCCCTCGTATTGACATCATTAAAAAGTATATTTAACCTGTTTTAGGACAGGTATGTATGTATTTAGCGCTTTGTGGAGATTAGTATCACATACTCTACAGGAAAGTTCGAAAATTACGTGATACATAGTCTATATATCGCAGGCAGACACTATTATTTTAGAGATCCAATGGGTGTCATTGCATTTGCTACATTTAAGCTCTCGTTGTCTCTGTTAAAAAAATTATTTTTGTAAGTGTAAATGAATCAGGATCTGATAAGGTTTGTCTCATCTCTGTAAAGAACATTTTCTGCATCCCTGCTACATAGTTTATAATAAGATGATTGTGTGCACGTTAACAATAAATAAACGTTTAAAAAAAAAAAAAAAAAAAAGAAATCTGGCGCCAATCTATTGCGGCAAAGGCTACAGACACAAATTCAGCAATGGTTGCTGGAACTTCACATCTACTGGGAGTCACAGGCATCTGGATTACATGTGAGTGTAAACGAGCCATGTTAAAAGCAAGCAGGCATGCAACACACAAGAGTATCATTCAGATCTTAGTGAGGCAGGGAGCTGGAATATTACCCTGTATAGTTGGCGGCTGCCTTCATTCACCTTTACTCCTGAGGATTAGTTAAGATCGGCAATGAGACCTTTGTGGAAGGTGAAATGGAGAGGTTATACCAAGGCTTTAACATTGTAATTGTAACTGCGCCATCACTACCTCAGTTGCTATCTAGCTTAAAGAAACAGCCTACAGCCTCACTGGATATCGTGTGTGCGCAATCAGGCATAATATGCTGATAACAGGGCTATAAGTTATAAATTATGCTAATCACCTAGCACTTTTTACTGGCACAGATATTACCACTACACATCTACAGTAAAGGAGTCGTTTGCATAAAAATAGACCACAGTGCTTCTATGGACATTCTATTACTTTTGGCCTCTAGATTAAACCCATAGTTGCAGAGTATCATGGATACAGTGCGGCTAATAGATCAATGGGAGGCACGGGTTTTACAACTCTTCAATGACCACTTTTGTAACCTCAGACAGTAACTTTTAGAGGACTTGCTTCCTCTGTTTCAAATTTATAACCAACAAGATGGTATACCAGCTAGCATCTACAGCAGCCAAAACTGGTCTGAGAGATCCGGAGAAGCGCATAGAGAAGAGGGGACCTGCGATGATCCACAGACACTAGAAAATGCCCCCACACCAAATTTTGGTTGTCCAAATGAGACCGTAACATGCCTTCAGGTGGGAGAGCACAATGTGACCGTACTGGCCCCAGTAGTCCTGGCATCTGCCGCTAAAGAAGAGTCAGCCGAACATAATGCTAGATATCCAATAGACTATGAAAGCTTTCTGACTCTCGCCAAAATAACACTTTTGATGCATCAGGTATCTCAATATCGACCTAGTTCATCTTGGCTTCCTTTTATTAAATGGCCAGACAGCTACACATCGCTCGAGCCAGCACATTCTCTCCTTACATCTGAGACTGCCTGTAAAGTGAACTTTACAAGAATTGGTATCGGGTAATTTAGAGAGAACATGAGAGCAATTACAGTGGGCTATTATTTAACACTGCTGACTGCCTTATACTACCTAGCCCCTGATGTTCTAGCTCTAAAGTCTAGTATATAGACTGTTATATATACTTTACCATTCTATACACTTTGTTCCGTTTACTCTGCTCTATTTGGAGGCTTCGTTTATCTCTGTTTGAATATGCTATACCCTTGTTTTTTTTATTAGCTAATATATAAGGTAAACGTTTTAGTTTCACAACATGATCATTACTATTTGCTTTAAGTATCTAAACGAATATGTTTAGGTGTCGCTTGCACAGAGCATATTTATATTCTGGCCGCTGAGTTATATGTTTATAGAATCTGGTTCTTACTTTTTGTACGAGCTATGAAAGTCATTGCTTAGTGCGTATATTTTAATGCAGAAATTTCTATTATAGCTAAAGTCATTTAATTCAACACAATATACTATCACACTTTACGGCCTGCACTAACATATACCTATAGAAGTTTATGTTATGCTAAAACTACTATGAGTAGAGGATCTGTATGCTGAAGTTTTTACAAACTATCCCCTTCGTTGGAACCGGGTACTAATATCACACAAATTCTATTACTTTCTCTACAGGAACTTGACTTACATAATTTTATATATATGGTGTATCAAAATATGTGTGTATATGTGTGTATACGGTTGTATGCGTATATGTGTATGTGTGTGTATGCTTAACTATGCACAAGTTTATGTCTGTCTTTGTGCATGTACACACTCACTGGTGACAACACTATGACCTCAAGAAGAGGGACACTTATGAGTAATTCTACCTCCTAGTAATAATATGTGTTATTAGCAAGGTTAATTATATGTTTAAAGGTATTTGGTTATGAGAGATCAGTATAGAACTAAACATTAACCTGTGATATGTATTAAGCTCTGGTCCTTTTAGTCTCCATAGGATTGGATAGGTGTCCAATATATACTCAAAACTCCTCTTTGGGACGTAGCTAATTTTCCTATATTTAACAACCCTAACACTTACAGTGATATACTACTGAGTCAGCGGCCGAGACCACAGAGTATTATCACCTATTATATGTAGTTTACTGCTGGATAGTACTAACAGTGAAATAACTCAGTAGCTATGCATCATATAGAGCATTACACACAATATTCAATGGATGTCAAAACATCGTTATATCCAGGGCTTTCTGAGTGTATCCTACCTATTTTACGTAATGGATAAGCCCTACTTCGTTAATTATTATACCTTGAATTAGCTATGTCCCTCTCTATTAGTCATCTAAACAGTAAGTCGTTCCTTTGGAGCCCATTTTCATAACTATATAGCATGACCTTCATTCATTCCCTCCATATTAATATACTGGCATCATATATGTCTCCGCCCCCCCACCCCTCCCCTACTTCAATTAGAGCGGCTTTTGCCCGTTGGACTCCCTTTCCCCCTTCCTCGCTAAATTGGCCCAAAAGGGGCCAAACAAAAAACTAACCCACATTTGCCCCAATTTCACTAAAATAAATAAACCCATGAATGTTCTTTATAGCAATGTGGGGTTCATATCTCCTAGTAATATAATAAAAAAAAAACTGAGGTTCCATTATCCTTTATTGACATATTGGTTGTCATTATCTTGCAATATTACTTTCATTTATTTCTTACTCGGGTTGCAATTCTTTATTTATATACTTACAGTGTGAACACTAGACATAGTTGTGCATCCTACAGTTATTGTATTTATGGCATGAAACCTATAGTTGGTTATCTATAGACGAGTTGTTGTTGTATTCTATGATCCCCCATACTCTAGGGTTAAAAGCAATAGAATACTTTTTGAATCTTGAAACTTCATTGGATCCATACTTCCAAAATTATGTTCTGGAAGTAATTAAATTCCTCCTAGAGCATAATTATTTTATGTTCGAGGGGGAGTTTTACATGCAGAAAAAAGGGACCGCTATGGGGGCACGTTTTGCGCCCTCATATGCGAACCTCTTCATGGGTTGGCTCGAAAGGTCCCTTATTAGCAATGATGACAACCCATACAGACAGACAGTCTATACGTCTATTTAAGAGGTATATAGACGGTTTACTGTTTGTATGGGATGGGGAGGAGGAAGAGAAAAATCAGTTTCTGTCTTACCTAAATAAAATGATTTTTGCATGAGTTTTACATCTGAATGGAACAGAGAAAGAATCAACTATCTGGATTTAATCCTGATAGCTGATTTAAAAAGAAATAGAGTAGAGACAGATCTATACAGAAAGCCAATAGCAGGGAATGCTTTATTACATTCAAAAAGCAACCACCCAAAGCACGTCACAAAAGGGATAATAAAAGGGCAACTAATTCGAGCAAAGAGGAACTGCTCGCAAAAGCATAGTTATGAAAAAGCAAAAACTGAGCTAACTGAGAGAATGAAAAATAGAGGCTATAATATCAATCAAATTCAAAGTGTCAGCAAAAAAGTAGATAATATGGAAAGGACAAATCTCCTGTTGGAGAAACCAAAAAATGTTTGTAAAGATGATAGACCCATGTTCATAACCAAGTATTCTAATCAATATAACAAGATCTGTGAAACAGTTAAAAAATATCTGCCTCTGTATGGTGATGAGATTCTGAAACCGGTAGTTGAAAGGGGATGCAAATTTGTATATAGAAAAAGTAAATCACTAGCCAACATTATATCTCCTAGTGAAATAAGGACTAATAAACAAAAAGTTGAAAGAGAGAAAAGTGCATAGTTACAGACCAATGGCACATATAAATGTGGGAGCAAAAGATGTAGGGCCTGTGGATATATCAAGGTTACCCAGAAATGTAAGTCATATGTTACAGAACTGGAATACAACATAAAGGGATGTATTAAATGTTCCACGGACTACGTAGTATATCTTATTGAGTGTAAAGAGCACAGAAAGCAGTATATTGGCATGACCACTAGGGACGTGAAGACCCGTGTTCATGAGCACATGTATAATATTGAAAAGAATATTGCTTGCTCTGCTCTTGCAACTCATTTTATTGAGGAACATAACTAAGAATTAAATTGCTTCAGATGGTCAGCAATAGAACATATACCTAGATCCCATAGAGTAGGAGATCATTTAAATACCCTAAAAAAAACAAGAAGCATACTGGATATTTTTGTTCAAGACTCAGGTCCCCCTTGGGTTTAATTCTGAACATGATGTCATAAACTGCTGGGCATAATATTTGTATCTATTCACTAAGCATCCTTTGAGAATAGTATAAAGAGATTTTTTTAAAATAACTGTCCTTGATATTGGAAACAGATAATATCTGTCTTTCCTTACTATATGTAAAATGTTTTCCAGTGCATTTGATAGTGTGCGCTGCAGCATTATACGGAGAGTGCTTAGGAAAAGTATAAGCCTGTTTCTCTTTCTTCGCTAGGTTGCAAGTTTGCCTGTTGGTTAAATATTTATCTTTTGTTTACATAGGTTATTTTTGGAAAACATGTGAGATAAATATTTATATCTGAATACGGTTAATGCTTATATGAAATGACCAAAGAACATTTGCATTGTATACTATAATTGAAACCTAAGTTTATCTATGTAAGTAAATATAGATTCCCCCATTTCACTTAAAAGATATATTCTGAAAATAATGAAAGCCTATGTAATGATGTATTTGCTGCTATATAGAAAAATATGTATGGTTCTAGTTTTAGAATCAATAGAAATAAAGACCCAAAAAGGAATCTGTCCCTTTAAGAAATTTAAAGACATGATAAAAGTAAAAGTAAGAGGAAAAAATGGAGGGCGTGAGCTCACCTTTATAAGTCTCAGGTGCTTAGGGTTCAACTAAGGTCTATGATTAAGGCGTAAGTTTACCGCCGAAACGCGTAAGACTGAACCTGCACAACCTTTTACCTGTGTGTGTTTCCTGTGATATGAACTGTTTAAAAATAAAGCTGATTACTGTTTTAACCTGCTGGACCAAGATTGATTACTTTGCTGATTGTATTTATACTATTACAGTGACGCACAGATTCTACACCCAGATTTGTTATATCTCTACTTCTTTGCAAAATTGTTATGTTAATAAGGTATATATCAATGCTATGTTACCATTGTCATTAGATGAATATTTCTGTAATATTTCTCACAACCTCAATAAAAAATATATTTAAAAAAATAAATAAATAAATAAAAAAAATAAAAATAAAATAATTGTATTTTCTATCTGAACCATGAAAGAAAAAATTTGGGTTTCATGTCCCTTTAAATGTAAATCAGCTCCCGCTTTTTTTTAGGATCAGCTGTGCTTTTATTTATGGGTATGCTATGAACTACTGAACCTTTACATTTGGGTATTAGTTTGTATTAAAGTGAAGGTCAAGATGAACCGGTGCCCAGTTTTTAATAAACGTATTAAAAACAAGGGCACTTTAATTCATCAAAATTGACATTTCACTAGTTTTCTTCAAATACCTTTTAATCCTGACAGCCGCTGTAGCACTTCCTCCGCCGGTCCAAATTTACGAATCTGGTTTCCTCCAATCACAGCGTTTCCTAAGGCCATGATTCCCCCAGGGTGGAAGCCATGATTGGAGGAAGCCGGATTCGTCATTTCTGATGTATGAAGAGGCTTCCCGACAGCCGGGGGAATCGCTGGAGCGGCTGTGAAGATTAAAAGGTAAGTATTTGAAGAAAACAAGTGAAATGTCAATTTTGATTAAGTAAAGTGCCCTTGTTTTTAATAGGATTATTAAAAACCGGGCACCGATTCATCTAAATTGACCTTCTCTTTAAGCTATTTTCCCCATAAGGCAGAATTCTAAACTTACCTCAATAATCTTACTTTATATTTAGTACCATTTTGGAGACTCTATTTATTTGACACCCTCAGTTCAAGCGATTTTTAACTTCTTGTGTGTGTGCGCAAGTGTGTGCATCGTCTAACTGTTTTTTTATATTTTCTAATAAAGTTATTTGGCATGCATATGTGGTATGATTCCACCTTGATACTTCTTTATTAATTAAAAACAAGAGTAAGGCTCTTTTTCTGTTGTGCAGCATTTGTTGCAACTTTCTAAAAACCTGTATAAATCAACACAGAAATGAGTAGCCCAAAAGATTGTAACCATTTTAAAATACCATCTACTTATTCAGAAAAGGTAAACTATATGAGATGGCATGTTTGGTACCAGTTTGTCTTTTAAAAGCAATGGGTCAGGTGGAGAACATGTTTATCCTTTGAAGAGGTCCATGCCCTGTATATATCCACACAAAAATGAGTGGCCCAAAGGATTTTAACCCTTTTAAAATACCAGTTACTTATTCTGAAAAAGTAAAATATATGAAGTGGCAATGTTGACACCAGTTTCTGTGCCACAGAAAGTGTTGGGCCAGGATGAGAACATGTTTATCCTATTAAAGGGTTCAGGTCCTGTATATACTGAAATGAATTTAACCCTTTTAAAATACCATTTACTTATTCAGAAAAAGGTATGAGATGGCAAGGTTGTCACCAGTTTGTTTGTTATAAAACACATTAGACCAGGCTGTGAACATGTTTATCCTACGAAGAGCTTCACGCCCTGTATTTATCCAAACAGAAATTAGAGGCCCAAAGATTTTCAACCCTTTTAAAATACCACTTATTCAGAAAAGGTAAAATATATGAAGTGGGAAGGTTGGCACCAGTTTGCCATAGAAACCATTGGGCCAGTCTGAAAACTGCATGAAGGGGTTCATACCCTGTATATTTAAACACAGAAATTTGTAGCCCGAAGGATTTTAACTCTTTTAAAATTACTTATTCAGAAAAGGTAAAATATATGAGGTGGCAAGGTTGGCCCCAGTTTTTTTTACTTAAAAAATAGCAGCACAATACATAAACTGATCTACAAGCTAACAACCAACCTATAAATACCAAAATAATTAAATCTAGAGTACTTAAAGTGATGGTAAACTCATTTATTTGACAATTACATATTTACATTAGTATATATAGAAAATAATCAACCGCATTATCATTTTTTTTTATTTATATGTATTTCAATGTAAATTTTAATACATTTATAAAACCTTGTTGTGCCGCATCTCTCCGCCTCGCTCCGCCCCTCTTAGATTTTGCACTGAATATTGTCTGCTTTGTCCTGTCTTCACCCTCTCTACACGTCATAGGGTTCGCTCGCTCCCGACATCATAATTTTTCACGCATGCGCATTGGTTAGCATGACGTATACCAAGTAAACATCGAATCGCGAGATTCAATGTTTACTTGGTTCAGTGTGATCGCAAACTTTGTGTGGATCGAATGTGCGAGCGATATATATCAATACACATTTTGTGTGGATCAAGTGTGTGAATCGAGTGTGCAAGCAAAATATTTCAATTATTTTTACATAATAAATATAGTAAATGCATATCAGATATATAACTTTTTTTTATAATTGGAACGATGTAGGAAAAATGTGTTGGTATTAAAAGAATTTAACATGTAGAATTCAGCTATGTAATTACTGGCACTGTTCAAAGTAAACTATGAATCGTATAGTAATAGTATACGATACAGTGCTTACTTTAGCGTGCCGTGTGGAAAGTAACAAGACACGCATGCGTCACATATAACATGCACGTGCAAAATCGTCTTCGGATTTAGAAACTGTTGATTGGATGTTAGGATTGCTAGTTAATGCGCATGCGCAAATAGAATTGCATTGAAGGAAGCCTGTCTGGCGACAGGATTGATCATTGGACAAAAAAAAGAAAAATGGATGTGACGTCACGGGGGGCTGGCGATTTCACGGAACAGAGATATTCTTTATTATTTCATTGTAAGTAAATGGCTATATAATGTTTAAATTGAAAATTTGTGTGCACATTGAAGAAGACTGTACAATATTGATAATATATTCGGCCAATACTGAGTTTACCATCCCTTTAAAAATAGCAAGTCAATGTAATAATCTAATAGATCATATTCCAAAACTAATCCTTACACCTAACTGAAGTAATATGCTAGTATTCGACTAAAATATAATGATCTTAGGTGTTAAAGTTAAAACCCAGTGGTCTATCTTACAAGCGGTAATCCAAATATTTCAACACATATATATATGTGAAAAGGATGTTACCTAGCATCAAACAGTTTACATATAAATAACAATACGAAAAACAATATACTTATGATATTATGTACAACCGTCTTTCTCCACTGTCCAAAATAATCTTGTTAGTCCAGTAATTTATTGGATTCCAAATAGAATTGGAAGGACATATAAGGATCCAGTGTTGTTTTGGTTCACTATATTGATTTCCTATTTGCAGGTGTACTGAATCTTTCCGGTGCTGCTAGTCTCAAGATACTGATTGTACTCGGATCTTTATGTGGAACAAAACTGCAAAAAGAAAAAACAAGCGCATCCGCGATTCACTGTATTTATCAATTATTAGGTTACAAATAAAACCTTAAAAATGCACACTTACAAGATATGTGCATAAAACATGCACGTAATATATGTTAACAGCGTCGTCTCACTGGAACTCAGATCATGAATATCAGGTTTCGGTTACGGGACTGGATTCCTATTGTCAAACTTTATCACACAGACCCAGTAGTTTCGGCTGTCCGATGGAGGTGAAGTATTTTCACCGAAGATGTAAATTAGTTCAAATGTACCTTCCTTCTGAACGCCCGGGAATGAACGAAACGCATTCAGAAGGAAGGTACATTTGAACTAATTTACATCTTCGGTGAAAACACTTCACCTCCATCGGACACCCGAAACTACTGGGTCTGTGTGATAAAGTTTGACAATAGGAATCCAGTCCCGTAACCGAAACCCGATATTCATGATCTGAGTTCCAGTGAGACGACGCTGTTAACATATATTACGTGCATGTTTTATGCACATATCTTGTAAGTATGCATTTTTAAGGTTTTATTTGTAACCTAATAAATGATAAATACAGTGAATCGCGGATGCGCTTGTTTTTTCTTTTTGCAGTTTTGTCCCAGTTTTTTTTTTACTATAATTTTTTTGGGATCCAAGCTGAAAACACACAGATTCAATGAAGTGGCTCACACCTTGCACATATCCACACAGAAATCAGTGGGCCAAAAGATTTTAACCCTTTCAATATACAAGTTACTTATTCAAAACATAACCAAAATTGTACTGTTTGCCATCTATTGGTAAAATCTGAGTTTAGCGTTCTAAATTATTTTCTCGACCATATTGCATTATTTTACTTTGAAAATTGGCATGGGGGTTCAGGTGAGGTCTACCAACAATACTGCCGTGTTTGTGTCTCCAGGAACAAAAAGGGGAGCCATATTTTGGGGTACAAAGTCCCTGTTTTCCCCATAGACTTTCCCCAGCCAGCCAGCTCTGCTTACCTACATGGATACATTGGGGCCTATTTATCAAGCCATCAACCGCAAATACGCTGGAATTCTGCAGCGTAATTGTGGCAAGCCTGATTCCCCTTATTTATCAAAGCCTACAGACCGGCAAAAGTAGTATTTTGTGACGTAACATACGATCCGCCGGTCTCAGTCCGACACAGATCGATGCTTATGTCACTACAGATGTTCCGAATGCAAATTCGGCACTATCTGACTACTTTTGCTAGTTATCAAATTTCTACCAGGTACGCTCGCCACTATTCCAGCCCAGCGTACCTGCTTTTCAATCCGCCGCCCTGGAGGCCGCGGATGCCATAGGAATCAATGGGAGTCTGAAAGCAGCGAAAGCTCATGTTCGCTGCTGCCCGATATCCACTTGATTCCTATGGTATAATAAAAGTTACGTTTACACCTAACACCCTAACATGTACCCCGAGTCTAAACACCCCTAATCTGCCGCCCCCTACACTGCCACCACCTACAAAAAGTTATTAACCCCTATCCTGCCGCTCCCGGAGCCCACCACAACTAAATAAATGTATTAACCTCTAAACCGCCAGCCCCCCCACATCGCCATAAACTAAATGAACCTATTAACCCCTAAACCTAACAACTCGTTAACTTTATATTAAATATTAACTCATCCCTATCTTATAATAAATTTAAACTTACCTTTAAAATTACATTAAACTATATTAAACCTATTAATTAATCTACCCTATTATAATAAAAATACATTAAACTATATTAAATTAATGATTAATCCAACCTTTTAAACTAAAATTACATTAAACTATATTAAAATAAAAATTAATCTAACCTAACTTTTATACTAAAATTACATAAAACTACAAATTAAATTAAATATATTTAAACCCCTAACCCTACTCAAATAATTTAAATCTTTTTTTTTTTATCTTTTTATTTATATCCAAAAAAACACAAAAAAGAAGCAAATACATCAAAAAAGAAGAAAACAAACAATACTCAACACATAAAACAAATTACATAAAGCAAATTTCCCCAAAATAGCAACAAATTTAAATCAAACCAATTACCAGTTCCCAAATTATTAATTTTCCTTGTCCCTGTCCCCCTATCCTCCCCCATCTATTTCACAAATACTAACTATCCATGTGGTTTAAAAAGAAGAGAAAAAAAAAAAACCAAAAAAAAAAACCCTCCCTCAACTCTCACACACTCCGCTCCCCCCTCCCCTCCTCTACCATCTCCTGTACTTCCTCAAGTTATCTTTAGATTAATAATTTGCTCTATATAGAGTACCGTACCCTCGCTTTGACAGCAAGCAAACTCTCTCCAAATAATTTAAATCTACACTACAAAATTACAAAGTTACAAAAAACTAAATTACAAAAAATACCAAACACTAACTTACACAAAAAAATAAACACTAAGTTACAAAAAAGAAAAAAGAAATAATCAAAGCTTTAAACTAATTACACCTAATCTAAGGGCCCTATCAAAATAAAAAAAGCCCCCCCCAAAATAAAAAAAAGAAATATCCTAAACTAAACTATCAATAGCCCTTAAAAAGGCCTTTTGATCTTTTACCTGTAAAAATAAAATACAAATACCCCCCAACAGTAAAACCCACACAACCAACCCCCCAAAATAAAACCCTAACTAAAAAAACCTAAGCTCCCCATTGCCCTGAAAACAGTTTAGTATAGTGTGGGTGTTTAGTGACAGTATACAAATAAAGCTGGGAAAAAGCCGAAGAGCAGCGAGATCAATGACTGTTAGTTAACAACAGTCCGCTGCTCATCGCCCCGTACTTGGTGCGCGGCTTTTTGACAGCTCTTTTGTTAAATATGGAGAGCGTATCCAGGTCCGCGGCAGCAATGTTAGGCGAGTGTATAGGTGCCGGCGAATGCAGCACAGTTGACGGGTTGATAAATAGGCCCCATTGTATCAAACCTCAGCCTACAGGTTTTTATACATTTGTAACTGTTTACTGTACACAGACACTTAAAGCAGCTCTGTCAGTACCCACTGTACAAACTGCTGAGAAAATAATGCTCACACATAACAGCCTTAAAGGGAGGTATAGCACCTGGTCACACAGTCTTAAAGAGACAGGCAAAAACCCACACAGCCTTCAAAGGGTCAACTAGCACCACACGCACACCGTCTTAAAGGGACAGATCGCAGTAATGTTCACGCAGTGCAACCTTAAAGGGCAGCTGGACAACTGCACACACAGTCTTAAAGGGACAGTTTTAAAGGGAGCGATAGTATGCATCCACATGTGATGCACGCAGCCTTAAAGGAACACTGTCTTAACAGGACAGTGGCACGTGCACACACACAAACACATAGAGCACTCACGGCCTTTAAAGGGACAACTTGCAAAACAAGCGCATAGCATTAAAGGGACAGATCACAGTAATGTTCACAACTCATATATTTTTTATATATTTTTATTCATTTTTTCAAAAAATATTTTTTAATATATTTTTTATATTTTTTCACCTTTTTGATTTTTACACCAACTTTGGACATATTATCATTTTTATTTTTTTTGGATCTTAACCTTGAACATTTGCTTTGGACATTTTGGTATGGGACTTAAACACTTGTATGTTACATAGGACATAACTTCTTGGACATTGTATGGGGCAATCCATTAGATTGTTGAATCTATTTTTAACTGTATTTTTAACTGTCAGTTTATGTTAATAAAATGTTTATTTAATACATTTTAATATCACATCCTATATATATATATATATATATATATATATATATTGTTTTTATCTTTTACCTTTTAAGTACTTTTTCACATGGTTTTATATATATTCTTTGTGTAACACAATATTATATATTAACCTTTATGTATACACATTCCTAGTCGTGGACACCATCTTTAGCAACCCAACCCTCATCTGAGGGTAGTGTAGCGCTGTATCTTGGCATTTCTTTTCACACTTCACTCACAGTCTTTAAAAGGACAACTTCCACCATACACACACAGCGTTAAAAGATCAGCTCACACCATGTACACTTAGTGCAGCCTTAAAGGGACTCTGTCTTAACAGAACAGTGGCACGTGCACGCACACACACACAGAGCACTCACAGCCTTTAAAGGGACAACTTGCATCACACGCACACAGCCTTAAAGGGACAGATCACAGTAACGTTCACGCAGCGCAACCTTAAAGGGCAGCTTGACACCTGCGCACAGAGCCCTAAAGGGACAGATGACAGTAATGTTCACGCAGCGCAACCTTAAAGGGCACCTCAGCACCTGCTCACAGAGCCTTAAAGGGACAGATCACAGTAATGTCCACGCAGCACAACTTTAAAGTGAAGGTAAACTTTGATGAATGATTAAAAAAATTCTATTAAAAACAGGGGCACTCTCATTCATCAAAGTTTAGAAGGCAGTCTTTTGATTAAAAACTTACCTTTGTTTTTTTCACAACCAGAGCAGCTTCCCCCACCCGGAGATCGTCTCTTCACACGTTATCAATGACTAATCCAGCTTCCTCCAATTGTGGCATGGCCTCAGGCAATGACTACCCTGGGGGGAAAGCTGTGATTGGAGGAAGCTGGATTAGTCATTGATGACGTGTGAAGAGAGGATCTCCGGGTGGGGGAAGCTGCTCAGGCTGTGCAAAGAAGAGAGGAAAGTTTTTAATCAAAACGGCTGCTTTGTAAACTTTGATGAATGAAAGTGCCCCTGTTTTTAACCCTTTGAGTGCTAATAACGGCTTGGAGCCGTCACCGAGTTTCTCACTCTGGTGCTAATGACGGTTCAGAGCCGTTATGAGCACTCTCCAACCTTGAGGGAGATCCGGGGGCTCCTAACCACTCCTACCCCAGCGATCGTGCCTGTAGAGTGACAGGCATCGCCGGGGCTTCATGCGATGCGCGGTGACATCACGCGCAAGGACGTGATGACGTCACCGCGCAACTTTATTTATACTTAACAATGTTAAGTATAGGAGGAGGGGGCATGCTGCTTAGAAGCCTGTATCTCAGGTATCTAAGCAGCTACAGACCCCCAAGATCCACTGTTGGAAAGGTAATCGCCTAACCTTTCCAACAATGTAAGTCTTGGGGGTCTGTAAAAAAAAAAAAAAAAAATTAATAAAACCATAGAAAATATTAGCACCCAGGTGGGAAAGTGCTTAGCACTCAAAGAGTTAATAGTATTTTTAAAAAACGGCTTTCATTCATCAAGGTTTAACTTCACTTTAAAGGGCAGCTCGACACCTGCGCACAGAGCCTTAAAGGGACAGATGACAGTAATGTAAATGCAGTGCAACCATAAAGGGCAGCTCAGCCCCTGCTCACACAGTCTTAAAGGGACAAATCACAGTAATTTTCATACAGGGCAACCATAGAGGACACCTGCTCACTCAGTCTTAAAGGGACAGGCACACACAACCTTTAGTGGGTAAACATGCGCACTTTTAAAGGGAGCAATAGTATGCATACACACGCAAAGGGACGCTGTGTCTTAAAGGGACAGGGGCATGTGCGCACACACACACCCCACTCACAGTCGTTAAATGAACAACTTGCACGCAGCATTAAAGGATCAGCTCACACCATGCACACCTAGCACACCCTTAAAGGGCAGCTCACCACCTGCTCACACAGTCTTATAGGGGCAGGAACACACAACCTTTAGTGGGTAAAGTCACACCACATGCACAGTCTTAAAGGGAGCAATAACAGTATACATCTGAACGCAACACACACAGCCTATCATTAAAACACTGTATGTATGGTGGGAGCTGCCCCTTTAAAGGCTGTGTGTGCATCTGTCACTTTAACACTGAGTGCCCCCTTTGTGCTTTAAAGTATGTCCCTTAAAGACTGTGAGTGCTCTGCGTGTGTCCAAGTGGTTCTGTCCCTTTAAGACAGAGTGTTCCTTTAAGGCTGTGTGCGTTGCGTGTGGATTTATACTGTTTTCTCTCCCTTTAAGACTGTGCATGTGGTGTGACTTTACCCACTAAAGGTTGTGTGTGCCTGCCCCTTTAAGACTGTGTGAGCAGGTGGTGAGGTGCCCTTTAAGACTGTGCTAGGTGTGCATGGTGTGAGCTGATCCATTAACGTTGTCTGTGTATGGTGTAAGTTGTCCTTTTTAAGACTGTGTGAGTGCGGTGTGTGTTTGCGCACGTGCCCCTGTCCCTTTAAGATAGTGTCCCTTTAAGGCTGTGTGCGTTGCGTGTGAATGCATACTATCGATCCCTTTAAAACTGTGCGTGTTTACCCACTAAAGGTTGTGTGTGCCTTCCCCTTTAAGACTCTGTGTGCAGGTGTCGAGCTGCCCTTAAAGGCTGCGCTGCATGAACATTACTGTGATCTTTCCCTTTAAACCCTTTGAGTGCTAATGGCGGCTCTGAGCCATCACAGAGTTTCTCACTCTGGTGCTAATGACGGCTCAGAGCCGTCATGAGCACTTTCCCACCTTGAAGGAGATCTGGGGGCTCCTTACTGCTCCTACCCCGGCGATCGTGCCGGTAGAGTGACAGGCATCGCCGGGGCTTCACGTGATGCGCGGTGACGTCATGCGCAATTACGTGATGACGTCACCGTGCAACTTTATTTATACTTAACAATGTTAATTATTGGAGGAGGGGGCATGCTGCTTAGAAGCCTGTATCTGTAATCGCCTAACCTTTCCAACAGTGTAAGTCTTGGGGGGTCTGTACAAAAAAAAAAAAAAAAAAGTTTAAAAAAAAGTTTTCAAAAATGTCAAAAATAATAAAAAAAAAATATTAGCACCCAGGTGGAAAATGGCTTAGCAGCCAAGGGGTTAAGGCTCTGTGCGCATGTGTAGAGCTGCCCATTAAGGTTGCACTGCGTGAACATTACTGTAATCTGTCCCTTTAAGACTGTGTGCGTAGGTGCCAAGCTGTCCTTTACGGTTGCGCTGCATGAACATTACTGTAATCTGTCCCTTTAAGACTGTGCATGCCGGTGCCAAGCTGACCTTAAAGGTTGCGCTGCAGGAACATTACTTTGATCTGTCCTTTAAGGCTCTGTGCGCAGGTGTCAAGCTGCCCTTTAAGGTTGCACTGCGTGAACATTACTGTGATCTGGCCTTTTAAGGCTCTGTGCGCAGGTGCTGAGGTGCCCTTTAAGGTTGCGCTGTCTGAACATTACTGTGATCTGTCCCTTTAATGCTGTGTGCATGTGGTGCAAGTTGTCCCTTTAAAGGCTGTGAGTGCTCTGTGTTTTTGTGCGTGCACGTGCCACTGTCCTGTTAAGACAGAGCGCCCCTTTAAGGCTGCGTGCATCACGTGTGGATGCATACTATTGCGCCCTTTAAAACTGTGCATGTTTACCCACTAAAGGTTATGTGTACCTGCCCCTTTACAAGTACGTGAGCAGGTGCCGAGCTGACCTTTAAAGTTGCGCTGCATGAACATTACTGCGATCTGTCCCTTTAAGACTGTGTGCGCAGTTGTCAAGCTACCCTTTAAGGTTGCGCTGCGTGAACATTACTGTGATCTGTCCCTTTAAGACTGTGTGCACAGTTGTCAAGCTACCCTTTAAGGTTGCGCTGCGTGAACATTACTGCGATCTGTTTCTTTAGGATGGTGTGCATGTGGTGCTAGTTGACCCTTTGAAGGCTGTGTGAGTTTTTGCCTGTCCCTTTTAAGACTGTGTGACCAGGTGCTCTATTGCCCTTCAAGGCTGTGATGTGTGAGCATTATTTTCTCATCAGTTTGTACAGTGGGTACTGACAGTGTCAGTGTACAATAAACAGTTACAAATGTATAAAAACCTGTAGGCTGAGGGTTTGATACAATGTATCCATGTAGCTGAGCTGAGCTGGCTGGCTGGCTGGGGAAAGTCTATGGGGAAAAACAGGGACTTTATACCCCCAAAATATGGCTCCCCTTTTTGTTCCTGGAGACACAAACACAGCAGTATTGTTAGTAGCCCTCACCTGAATCCCCATACCAATTTTTGAAGTAAAATAATGGGCTATGGCAATAAAATAATTTAGAACGCTAAACTCAGATAACATGAATTTGTATAAAATGTAAGTTTAAGTTTTATGAACGTGTACTATATTATTTAAGTAATGCTAGATATTTCGTTTATACAGCTTTAGTTTGCTGATTGCCGTCAGTTGCTGAATAAGAAGCACAATTCAGCAAATAAGAAGCCAACTTCAACCTCATGATTTACTACAACACAATATACGGCTCTGAAAAGCATAATTTAAAATGTAACATCACATGACCCACCACGGATTATACATTTGTAAATTACGGATTGGGAATAATTCTCCAGTACATCACAAAAATGAAATTACACAGCATATGAAACGTAGGCCGTACCAATACCCCCTGTCCCAACTGCCATTTTCAGTTTCCTCTTACGCTTATTTGCTACCACGACCCCCCTAACGTCCCAGGGATAGACCATGCGCAACACCGGTAAGGGGGGGGAAAACAAACTATGTAACGAGAAGCAAGTTCAAATATCAGAGCTACGCAGCTGAAAAGTTAACGTTGTTATTTCTGCAACAATACCTCTGCAACACTCTACAGCAATAGATCCTGCTCGCTACCTCAATCTTGACACTCCCCGCTTGCTGATTAAAAATGGTACGGTCCCGCGTGGTGTGATCTGCTCATGCGCAGCGCGCTCTCAGTACGCAGACACTGCATCGAGCTAGGTTGACAAAATGGCTTCCACCGGTAAGTAACAGAAACCGTCTGCGCCATGGCGTTTTATTGAAAAGTGGTTTATTGGGGCTTAGTTGTCAACGTATTTTATCTTATTATTAAAATTGAGCGTTACCTACGTTCAGGGGCGTGAGCCGAGTATACGTAGGAGAACCGACTGTTTGCTCCTTACTAGGCCGAGCTATATTATGAGTTCGACGCGTTCAATTTCCGTTTTTAAATTATTATATTCAATAATCAGTATTGTGTATGTACTAATTTAACTTGGGTGTGTTTTATTGTTTGAAAACACTTTATATAAAAAATTATTTGTATATATAATATATATATATATATATATATGTGTGTGTGTTAAGGGCCATTGACCGTTGGTGTTTTCATACAATTTCTAGTACGTATTTTAAGGTGTTTAGAATCAACAGTGGGGATCACAGTAATGTAATTTTACCGTAATATTTGTAACATGCACACACTACTCTTTTATGGTAAAACTATATATATCCTTAAACTAGGGTATTAGAGTGTTACATTTAAAAATTTCGTTTAGAATGCATGCAATAAAAACATGCTTTAAAATTTCTTTTATCACATTTGATCTGTTTTCTTGGTATCCATTGTTGAAGAGTAAACCTAGGTGAACTATCCTGAGGCTGCCATATCTAGCATTATATGGCTTGGCAGCATGGTTTGTATTGGTGACTAACAATGTTATGTATTGTTGCAAATACTGCTTCCATAGATTGCTAAAGGCACAAACGTTCTCCTGAGCCCAATAATTTCCTTTTCTTATTTAGACATAGCATACCATTTTTAAAAACGTTTCCAAATTACTTTATTATAAAATTGTGCTTTGTTCAAATGGTCTTCCTAGGTAGATGTCTGGTGCACTGCATGGCAGGAAATAATGCTCCCATCTAGTGTTTTTACAAATGGATAACATTCTTGCAAAACTGCTGTGGTATATAGTGTTCCTCTGCTTTTCAACAAGATACCAAGAGAGTGAAGGAAATTTTATATAAGTAAATTTGAAAGTTTAAAATTGCATGCTTCATCTAAATCATGAAACAAATATTTTGTTTCATCAGCAGAGGCTACCAACGGTGAAGCAAATTTGATGATAGTGTGAAATCTAATTTTCTTGGTATCCTTTATTGAAAGATTGGAAAGTTGTTTTAAAATTGTATGCTTTGAGAATCTTAAAGAGAAATTTACCCCTTAAAGGGACAGTCTAGGCCAAAATAAACTTTCATGATTCAGATAGAGCATGTAATTTTAAACCATTTTCCAATTTACTTTTATCACCAATTTTGCTTTGTTCTCTTGGTATTCTTAGTTGAAAGCTTAACCTATGAGGTTCATATGCTAATTTCTTAGACCTTGAAGCCCACCTCTTTCAGTTTGCATTTTAACAGTTTTTCACCACTAGAGGGTATTAGTGCACGTATTTCATATAGATAACTTCTCGTGCAGAAGCACAGTGTTATCTGGGAGCAGGTACTGATTGGCTAGACTGCAAGTCTGTCAAAAGACCTGAGAAAAGGGGCAGTTTGCAGAGGCTTAGATACAAGATAATCACAGAGGTTAAAAGTATATTATAACTGTGTTGGTTATGCAAAACTGGGAAATGAGTAATAAAGGGATTATCTATCTTTTAAAACAATAAAAATTCTGGTGTAGACTGTCCCTTTAAGGGTTATCCACATGGCCAGTTTACAAAATTATACTGATGCATTTTTTTTTTTTTTTACTTCTAAAAGCTAATTTTTTCGCTATATACAGTACTTGTCACTGACTGTACCCTTATGTCGCTGCAGTCCTGGGCTTCTCTCTGCCGCGATCTTGCTCAAAATGTCGAGGTTGTACTATTTCTGCATGCCCCGCAAGTGGGACACTGCAGAAATAGATTTGCAGTTACCAATGCAGAGGGGGCCACTCTGTGGCCCTCTCTGCACCGGACAGCGGTGGTGCCGATCATTGGTGGGAGCGCAAGGAATGAGACTGGTGGGCAGCCCATTGCTGGAGGAGGGTGGGAGTGGGTGGGAGCGCTCGGCCACGCTACAGGGTATAGAAATAAGAGGGAGGATGGGCAATAAGGGGGATCCATTGTGGGAAAGGGTTTGGGGAGGGCAGCTACACTACCGAAAAAAATGGTTAATGGGTTTAAAAAAAAAAGCTGCCAGGACCTAAGATGGCAGCAAATAGGTAAATGGGAGAGAGGGTTAGAGAGATGTTTGGGGGGGGGGGGGATCAGGGAGGTTGGGGGTAAAAGGGGATCCTACACTGCAAAAAAAATAGCCTTTTATTTTAGTAGTGGCAGACTTTCTGCCAGTACTTAAAGTGAAGGTAAACTTTGGTGAATGAATGCCCGTTTTTTTAAAAATACTATTAAAAACAGGGGCACTTCATTCATCAAAGTTTACAAAGCAGCCGTTTCGTTAAAAAAAAAAGTACCACTTTTTTTTTTTTTTTTCTCACAGCTAGAGCAGCTTCCCCCACCTAGAGATCCTCTATTCACATGTCGGCAATGACTAATTCGGCTTCCTCCAATCACAGCATGGCCTCAGGCAATGACTACCCTGGGCTGAAAGCTGTGATTGGAGGAAGCCAGATTAGTCATTGCTAACGTATGAATAGAGTATCTCTGTAGGGGAAGCTGCTCTAGCTGTGAAAAGATGATTTTTTTTTTTTTTAAACAAAACGGCTGCTTTGTAAACTTTGATGAATGAAAGTGCCCCTGTTTTTAATAGTATTTTTTAAAAAAACGGGCTTTCATTCACCAAAGTTTGCCTTCACTTTAAGATGGGGGAGGGAAGAGAGCTGTTTGAGAGGGGTCAGGGAGGGATGTCAGGTGGGAGACTGATCATCCTTACCTTCAGCTAAAATTAACCCTACAAGAATTTACAACCATTTTTGCCATGATTGCTGTAAATTTCAGTGAGAAACCTAAAATTGTAAAAAAGTTGAGCGTTATTTTATTTGATTGCATTTGGCGTTGAAATGGTGGCATGATATATATCTATATATCACAAAATATGGAACCAGTACTCGGTATCCAAGACAACCTCTGGGGTGCATTTCCACTCAGAATAATATGAACACCAGCACAGAAGGCACTTTCCGTTTTTCAGATTCATTTATTTAATACGGTAAACGTTTTCGGAGTCTCCCCCGTCCTCGGACCACTTGCAGTACAAATCACAAACCCCTTTATTTATATCACCTTACCTCCACCGTGGGAAATCAACGTCAGAGCCCCCAGCGTCCGTGTAGCGCAACTGTGCATGCGCGCCCGGAGTTAGGGAGAGCCGACAGGGACAAAACTAGGTAGTGCAAAACATACAATGTTAAAAATAGGCGATGCATGCAATCATATTATAACATCCGATCCTGCAGGTGTATAGTTACAAACAGCTAGAGTGAGACATCATGGGTTCTATACAATACAAGGTAATATAAACACCAATCCATTCCACCTAAAGCCGGTATTGAGATTATATGACATGACAGCCAGCATAGTAATATCTAATGCATGATCACATAGTAACAAAATTTTGCAGAGAAAATCATTTCATTTTTAACCCCAAAATGCCCATTATCCACTTAATAACCTGAAAGCCAGACCTCACTAGAGCCCTCATTCGACTCCTACTATCTATGGTGCAAATATCGTGGTTATAAAGGGGGCATGGCAATAACTGTGCCCTACATCTGCTGTTACTCTGATAGCCTGCTACCTGCAATCATCAAGACATTAATAATGAAATTAAGCACATAGTAAAATTCTCACACCAGATACCACTCTACCCCCCCCCCCCCCAAACTGTTACTAGGTATTATACTCATAGTAAACCCACAAGGCAATCAAATACATTCTTAAAGGAAGCAGCGAAGTGAAGTACATAATAAAAGACAGGGCCAAATGACAGCTACAGGAAACATTGGTAATCCAAATGTACATTCAGTCCCTTAGGATACATAGTATCCAAATTAAAAATAAATTGGGACTCCTGCCGTAGCAGACGTTTGGCTCTGTCTCCACCCCTGGCACATGTGGGAATGTGGTCAGTAACAATGTAACGCAAATCGGACACCACATGCTTGTTAGTACAAAAATGGCGAGCCACCGACTGATTAGAATCACCAGACTTGATAGCCTTCTGAATGGCTGACCGGTGGTTTGCCATCCTTGTCCTAAGGTCATCTTTGGTCTTACCCACATAGAACCTGCCACATGGGCAATGTAGCAGGTACACAATAAATGTGGTAGTACAAGTAACCCTATGTTGAATGTAGCATTTCTTGTTAGACCAAGGATGTAGGAATACATTACTCTGGGTCAAGCCACCACAGGTAGTGCATCCACTACACCGGAAGCAACCCTTTTTAGTGGTACTCAACCAGGTTGTTGGCATATAGCTGTCAGCATTGTCGGGTCTCGGCAGCATATCCTTGATGATCTTCACTACTACATTTTCACCTGAAAAATTAAATTTTTCGAATATCCTGAAAGAACATTGGGATATCTTGTCCGGTGACAATTCTTTACCATTTGCTACAGTTGAAACACCAATGGTAGGATTTAAGCGAGGAAGATCACTAAAGGTTATCTCTATCTCTATTCTCTATTGGTAAAAATGCTCTGGTCTTTTGGGTACGTTTTTGTCTGAAGTATGCGGTCCTTAAGGGGATAAATGGAAAGTGCAATATTGTAAAAATCACGTACCCAACTTAGTTGGAACCATGTAATCTTTACTTTAGTGACTGTGTGATAATACTTATGTAAAGTCTTGTTCTAGAACTGCAAGCATTGTAGCCTCTGAGCAAAACATGGCTAGCAGTTGGTCATACAATTGCCTCTCCTGACTGTAAATTTTCTACTCGAGCTGTCATGCTTACAGCTTTTGAGTTGGATGTAACATACTTGTTTAAAGCCAAAATTAAACTTTAATGGTTCAGATAGAGCATACAATTTTTTTAACAACTTTCCATTTTACTTCCATTAAGAAAATATGTGCAGTAGTTTTATATTTACACTTTGAGTCACCAGCTCCTAATGATTATGTGCAAGAATTTACGGAATATATGTATATACATTTGTGATTGAATGATGGCTCATATGATACAGGAGTGGAAATAGACATAACTTTTTAAAAATTTGTCAGAAAAGAAAAATCTACTACTCATTTGGAGTTTAGGCTAAATGCTATTGCATTGTCTTATGCATTTGTTTATGCAAATCTACTGTATTTACTGGTCCTTTAAAGGGACAGTAAAATCAAAATAAAACGTTCATGATTCAGATTGGAAAATTTGTTTAGAATCACATGCTCAATTTACGTTTATCAAATTTGCTGATCTCCTTTAAGAGTAAAGGTAGGATGATAGAAGCTCAGAAGCGTGCATGTGTCTTTAGCATTCTAAAGTAGCAGTGTTTGAATTTATTAAAGGATAGCAAGAAAACTGAGCAACATTGTTAAAGTGAATGTAAATTTTAATGATCAAGTGTCTGGTTTTTAAAAATTTGATTAAAAACAGGGGCACTTTAATTCATCAATTTACATTTCACTCGAGTTGTGAAATTACTTACCTTTTTAATCTTGACAGCCGCCTCTAGCTTCCCTAGTCGTCACATGCATCTTCCGATGTCAGAAATGACTGACCGATCATGGCTTCCCCCCCCCCCCCCGGGGGAATCCGGTGTCTGAATTAACGCTGTGATTGGAGGAAGCCAGATTCCTAATTTTAGACCCAGGAAGAGGCTTTGCGGAGGAAGAGATGCAGTGGCTGTCAAGTTTAAAAGGTAAGTATTTTCACAACACGAGTAAAATGTAAATTTTGATTAAAGGGACAGTCTACACCAAAATTTTTATTGTTTTAAAAGATAGATCCCTTTATTACCCATTTCCCAGTTTTGCATAACCAACACAGTTATATTAATATACTTTTAACCTCTGTGATTATCTTGTATCTAAGCCTCTGCAAACTGCCTCCTTTTTTCAGTTCTTTTGACAGACTTGCAGTCTAGCCAATCAGTGCCTGCTCCCAGATAACTTCTCGTGCACGAGCACAGTGTTATCTATATGAAATACGTGAACTAACACCCTCTAGTGGTGAAAAACTGTTAAAATGCAATCTGAAAGAGGTGGGCTTCAAGGTCTAAGAAATTAGCATATGAACCTCCTAGGTTAAGCTTTCAACTAAGAATACCAAGAGAACAAAGCAAAATTGGTGAAAAGTAAATTGGAAAATTGTTTAAAATTACATGCTCTATCTGAATCATGAAAGTTTATTTTGGCATAGACTGTCCCTTTAAAGTGCCTGTTTTTAATCAAATTTTTAAAAACTGTGCACTTTATCCTCAAAATTTACATTCACTTTAATAGTAGTCAATTGAAAAGTTGTTTATTTCATGATCTATCCAATCAATTTTAAAGTGGTTGTAAATGTTAGCAATGTAGTGAACCCTTATATAAAATTGTTAATCAGGGGGCACTTCTATTCACCTCCTGTCTTTAATAAAATCTAGATTTAGGCACATTTTGAATATGGGGGGCGTGTCTTAGCAGCGGCTCTGAGTAGTCGCACACCTTTTTAGAGCTCTGGGCGAAAATTTGATAATCTGCCGATTGTTAAAATTATCCTACAGCTTTTTGTCAACAGTGCGACCTGGCTCAGTACTGTCTCATATCACTTGCAAAGAAAATAGTTAGAATTGCTGTATCTGTGAACCAGGAGATTGAGTTGGACGTTAAGGGCCTGTAGCGGCGGCGACTTTAAAGGCGGCGTTCCCCCAACCCCCCCCCCCCCCCCCCGATCCCCAGGGTGTTTGCCTTTACTGGATACACCGGTAAGAATCTACTGATTGAGCACACTATCGTTCTGCATAACTGAAAGACTTTAAAGAAAGAGGAGAGGTGGATATAAATTTTTATATCAACTATCACATATCCAAAATGGCTGCTGAGGGAGAAGACACCTTTCTAGCTTATTTGGATCGCATTTGGGAAAGGCTTGAAAATCGCCTAAAGTCCATGTGGGAGAGAGCTCATTGGGATTTCTTACAAAATCTACACCTCAATCTCCCAGCAGCGAGCATAAAGGAAACCCCAAGTATAATATTTGAACAAGATGGGGCCACGGTTATGGGTGCTCCCGCGGTTCCCCAGAGCCAAAAGAATATCTCACGTCAAATGAACAAGCCATCCCACCGGCAACCACCATGTAATGCAGGGTCAATCCAGATGAACACAGATAAATCTTTGTCTAACTAAACACTAAAGGACACTGATACCAATGCGAATGACAACATTAATCATATGCACCCAGATATTGGGGCATAACCGCATCAGGTCTCTATACAGCTACCTTATCATTCCCAGAATATGCTGTAAGGGCTTATGGATTTCTTTCGGCGGGCACAGAAATAGAGCATATGAGGTGTGTTCGGGAGTTAGATGGGGACTCCCGGAATATTGCAAATACCACTAATACTTGCAAAGTGCCTGCTGCTAAATTGAGCCGGATCGTTCCATTACAACTGGACTCAGATTATCACCCAAACCATCTGGCCTGCGACAGACTTTTTATCCCAAAATACCAGGAAAAAAATAAAGAAATAAATGTGTCTGGCACATCACGACCATCTTTTCCCACTTATATTTACTTTATTGATTTAATAATCCGAGGTTTTCAATGTCTAGTACTGTAATATAATGGCTACATACCTATTTCACTATCTTGTTTGTATTATATTGCTCAGAAAAGAGGGGGGGGTGTGATGGCACTCCTATGGGTATAACAAGGGGGGCTTAATTAATGTATCGGTGTTGGCCTTAATAGTAATGGTAATGTTGCCCTTAGGTGCTGTATACTGATTAACTGGAAATGCAACTATAGAAAGTTGCAAAAAAGTGTACACACATTAGCACTCATAACTTGTATAGTTAGATTATATATGTTGCTGTGGTTAGTTTGTACGCAAGAAAAACGCATTAAAACATAAACTTTAATAAGATTGTTAAAAATTAGGCTCAATTAAAAACCCTAGAAGGCTAGTACTTAGTATGAATGATTACGTCTGGATAATACCAGACACTGATGAGGTTCTATATATATATTTGCAGTGTGGTTAGATGATTGTGTTCGAATTCACTCAATTATAATTATTTTGTGTATAATTTGACACAATGTATATCTATTCTCACACGCCAGACCAGTAGTCAGTTCTTTTGAGAAAGAAATTTGTTATCCTACTAATTGTGTTGCAAAACTTAGGTTTAAATCCAAAGATGCTTCTGGATTATATATGCTCCCTGAAGTTAAATGCTTCTAGTAATAAGCTTGAGGTTGGTCAGTTGTGATCAGCTTGTGCATTTTGAGATGGAATAAACTAATAATAAATTATAACTGATCTTGTAATGTGTCAGTTTGAATTAGCACATCAGAAGAAATTGCTGTAATATCTTAAGGTTCAATCTCATTAGCTGTTGTTACCAACCGTAATATTACAGCAATTCTATTGCAATAAAGAAGCAACTAAGTAAAAAAGCCCTTATGTATCAGCGTTATAGAGAATTGAATATTCTTAGTTTATCTTAGCTTGTGCTGTAGAGCTCAATTATTTGTGTACGTAGCATCATATTGATACAATCTTGTTAGAAGTTAGCTGTGAATATCATGCGTTGTCAATATCACTCTCGCTACAGCAATAGTGTTGCCTATTGTATCTATTTAATGGCTTCGTATTGAAGAGCCATTCAGGATAGTGTTGTATAATGTTTTATGTGTATTCGCTCCTAGGTTATCAGATTGTAAACATTAGTTCATTTTGTATTATAGTAAACCATTATGTCCTGAATATGCAACCATAGGGCAGAAATATGTCTAATTAGTATAAAAAACAAACAATTCTCATATTATGATACATGCGCTCCTAGGTTATCAGGTTGTAAACATTAGTTCATTTTATATTATAGTAAACCATTATGTCCTGAATATGCAACCATAGGGCAGAAATATGTCTGTTAATATAAAAAACAAACTATTATCATATTATGATACATTCAAACACTCAAGCCGTGTTACAAGCTTGTCTCTGCAGCGTATTTTGTAAGGAGACAGAAATGGAATACTAATCTCTATATTATAATACTGGGTTAAGTTCAAACCCTGTATTCCCTTTTGTAGGGTAATTTGTATGACAATTATCTTTAAATATATGTTGCCATCATGTTACATTTATATACAACATGAAATAACAGAAGATGGTTCAATAAAAACTCCTATTTTCTCCTATATAATGTCTTAACAAGATCGTAGAAATCGTTCACATAAAAGCTCTATAGTATAGCACTTGCGTAGTGCAATAGTGAGATAAATTAACTGTAGCAAACACAATTAAATGCGGTAAATAATTTTTCAGAGAGGAGCAGTTTGCTGAATCGCTGTTTGAGAATTATTTCTCTTGCAAATTCAGTGCTCTACAACTGTTCCTCCGTAATGAGAACTGACTAATCTGAGTATATGTTGAACATCAGCTCAGATATCAAATTTAAATAACTTGACTAGCACTTTCTAGATTAAAACTGAGGGGTCCCAATATCCCCTACTCCTGACATGTTTCGCCGGGTATACCGGCTTTTTTGTATTATATTGCATCTTTATAACTTGAGGAGTTGCTTGATGGGGGCCCTAGAGAGTTGCCTCATTATTTATAATAGTGTGGCAGTTGTTAAACTGATGGAATCATATTATGTAGAACCAGGACATATTGTTGGTTTCCTCCCTGGGTCTAACGGCCGGGACCTCGGGCGGGACACAGGCAATAGTTTTACATGAATGACAAAGCATAAATCAAGCAAGTGACTGAGACTATAAGTTCTGCCACCATATATAAGCACTAAAATAAGGTTAATAATCTGTCTCTTGTAAGGTGTATCCAGTCAACGGGTTCATCCATTACTTGTGGGATATTCTCCTTCCCAACAGGAAGCTGCAAGAAGACACCCACAGCAGAGCTGTCTATATAGCTCCTCCCCTAACTGCCACCCCCAGTCATTCTCTTGCAGCTCTCGACAAGATAGGAAGTATCAAGAGATGTGGTGACTTAGTGTAGTTTTACCTTCAATCAAAAGTTTATTTTTTTAAACGGTACCGGCGTTGTACTGTTTTACTCTCAGGCAGAAATTAGAAGAATCTGCCTGGAGGTTGATGATCTTAGCTGTTTGTAACCAAGGTCCATTGCTGTTCTCACACATAACTGAAGAGTATGGGAAAGACTTCAGTTGGGGGAACGGTTTGCAGATTACCTGCTTTGAGGTATGTTCAGTATATTTATTTCTAGAGAGATAAGATCTAGAAAATGCTGACAGAGCCTTGTATAATTGAGGTAAGCCTGATGCAGTGATTTAACGACAGGGATCATGCTTACAAAAAAGGGTAATATTCATGTTAATACTCATATTTCTTAGTGACAAAACGTTTACATGTTGTATAGAATGTTTTTTTTTTTTTTCTGAGGGTGATAAATCGTTTTTTGGGGCCTAGTTTCCACATGCCTAGTCAGATACTCCTAGGAGTATTTTCTTAAGGCCCTCTGACATCGAGTGCATGGTGGGAGGGGCCTATTTTCGCGCTCTAGGTGCGCAGTTCATATTCAGACCGAGACATCCAGCTTCCCTAAAGGAGTCCTCTGGCATCTGAGGACCACTATAAAGGGCTTATTTCTTTCCTAAATTGTATTTGAGGACAGGTAGGAGCCACAGCAGAGCTGTGGCAAGGTGTTTAACTGTTAACGTTTTTCAAATCCGGTTTGGGGGCTAAGGGGTTAATCATCCATTTGCAAGTGGGTGCGATGTTGCTTTAGTCCCTTATACACACTGTAAACATTTCGAAGAGTTTACTACTTTTTAACACTGTTTTGCAGTTTATGTGATAGCCTTTTTTTCTCTTAAAGGCACAGTACCGTTTTCGTTTAATTGCTGGTTCACATTTATTAAAGTGTTTTCCAAGCTTGCTGGTCTCATTACTAGTCTGTTAAACATGTCTGACATAGAGGAAACTCCTTGTTCAATATGTTTAGAAGCAATTGTGGAACCCCCTCTTAGAATGTGTACCAAATGTACTGAAATTTCTATAACTTATAAAGACCATATTATGGCATTTAAAGATTTATCACCAGAGGTTTCTCAGACTGACAAGAGGGAGGTTATGCCATCTAGCTCTCCCCACGTGTCAGAACCTATAACTCCCGCTCAAGTGACGCGAAGTACATCTAGCGCGTCCAATGCGTTTACCTTACAAGACATGGCGGCAGTTATGAATCATACCCTCACAGAGGTATTGTCCAAACTGCCAGGGTTACAAGGAAAGCGAGACAGCTCTGGGGCTAGAACAAATAGAGCTTTCTGACGCTTTAGTAGCTATGTCCGATATACCCTCACAATGCTCCGAAGCCGTGGCAAGGGATTTGCTATCTGAGGGTGAGATTTCAGATTCAGGGAAGACGTTACTTCAGTTCGATTCTGAAATGACAGCCTTTAAATTTAAGCTTGAACACCTCCGCATATTTCTCAGGGAGGTTTTAGTGACTCTGGATGACACTGACCCCATTGTAGTTCCAGAGAAATTGTGTAAAATGGACAAATACTTTGCAGTGCCTGTTTACACTGATGTTTTTCCAGTCCCTAAGAGGTTTTCGGAAATTATTACTAAGGAATGGAATAGACCAGGTGTGCCGTTCTCTCCCCCTCCTGCTTTTAAAAAGATGTTTCCCATAGATGCCGCCATACGGGACTCATGGCAGACGGTCCCTAAGGTGGAGGGAGCAGTCTCTACCCTAGCTAAGCGTACAACTATCCCCGTCGAGGACAGTTGTGCTTTCTTAGATCCTATGGATAAAAAATTGGAGTGTCTCCTTAAGAATTTTTATCCATCAAGGTTTTATTCTCCAGCCTCCTGCATGCATTGCCCCAGTTACTGCTGCAGCGGCTTTTTGGTTCGAGGCTCTACAGGTGGAGACCCCGTTAGATGATATTTTAGACAGGATTAAAGCTCTCAAGTTAGCTAATTCCTTTATTTCTGACGCCGTTTTTCATCTAACCTAACTAACGGTTAAGAATTCAGGTTTTGCCATTCTGGCGCGTAGGGCGCTATGGCTTAAGTCCTGGTCAGCAGACGTTACTTCAAAGTCTAAGCTTCTTAACATCCCCTTCAAAGGACAGACCCTATTCGGGCCGGGCCTGAAGGAGATCATTTCTGATATTTCTGGAGGAAAAGGTCATGCCCTTCCCCAGGATAGGTCCAATAAATTAAGGACCAAACAGAATAATTTTCGTTCCTTTCAAAACTTAGTGGCTCAGCTTCCTCTAATGCAAAACAAGAGGGAAATTTCGCCCAGTCCAAACCAGTCTGGAGACCGAACCAGGCTTGGAACAAGGGGAAGCAGGCCAAAAAAACCTGCTGCCGCCTCTAAGACGGCATGAAGGAGTAGCCCCCGATCCGGGACCGGATCTAGTAGGGGGCAGACTTTCTCTCTTCGCTTGGGCAAGAGACGTCCAGGATCCCTCGGCATTAGAGATTGTTCCCAGGGATATCTTCTGGACTTTTGCATTTTTTCTAATTAGAGTACTTGATGCCAACGTTTTACTGCCTTGTTTGAGGGATGGACAACTGTGGATGGTTGGCTGGAATATATGTTATGTAAATGAGATTTTTATATATAAAATAAACTGCTTAGTACTGCCATATGCAGTACATTCTATTTACCATACATACTGTTGTGATTACTGTGTTTGTAAAGTGAGAGGCGAGGGGATTGCACATTACACAATATGGGGGCTGGCTATAAGGACTAGCTAGGGACTGAGGAAAAAATCCTTTGTCTGTAGCTAGTGGGTATTACGGACGTATTCAAATATAGTCAGAGCAATATAAACTTTATCATCATTTTTAGGCACTTTAGAAGCAAAATTTATAATACATGTCAATTACAAACTTTATCTTCTTTGAGTGCTTTATTTAAATAGCCCATATTTTTTGTGTATAATGTCCCTTTAAGAAGTAGATCTGTTGGCACCCTGATTCCTAGATCTTGAATGATTTGCTGAGCACCCTGTATTATAGTAACATGAAACCCAAATATTTTTTTCTTAAAAATGAGCATGCACTTTTAAACAACTTTTTTTTTTTTTTTCTCTCACTTCTCAATTTCTTTATTTTGTTTAAAATCACAGATGTAATCTTAGGAGGGTGCATGTGTCTGCAGCACTATATGGAATAAGTTATGCAAGAATGTTATCAATTTGCAAGAGCACTAGGTGGCAGCACTATTTCCTGTTATGCAGTGCTTCAGACACCTACCTAGGTATCTCTTCATCAAAGAATACCAGGAACGAAGCAAGTTTAGTTTATAGAAGTACATTTGAAACTTTTTTTTTAAAACTGTTCTGTCTGAATTGCAATACATTTTGTTGGGGGGTTTCATATCCCTTTAAGCTGTAAAAGTTGCTAGGTGTTCATTTTATATTTATACCCCCCCCCCCTTTTTTTTTCTTCTCACCAATTGTTTTGCAGATTACAGCACATACAGCCAGGCTGGAGCCCAACAGAGGTAAGTTGTTTATCTTAATTTACTCTATTTGCTAAAGCTTGCTATTACAAAATTCCTTACGTTGGATCTGTTTTTACTTTCTTAGTTATGCGGCATATACTGCTCAGCCAGCTCAGGGATATGCACAGGCCACACAGCAGGTAAGTTGACATTCACTCCCAGTGTCTTGGATTATTATTGTGGTGGGTGTTTTTTTGTTAGTTTTGTGTGTGTATATGTGTGTCTAGTAAATCTGTGGGAGCTGTTCTGATAAGACAGAGAAATCTACACCAGTGGAAGTTGTTCACAAACATACACTGCTTGTTTAATAAAAAAATAACTTACCTGAAATTCCTTTTTCTCCAACATTGGTGTGTCCGGTCCACGGCGTCATCCTTACTTGTGAGATATCTCTTCCCCTACAGGAAATGGCAAAGAGTCCCAGCAAAGCTGGCCATATAGTCCCTCCTAGGCTCCGCCCACCCCAGTCATTCTCTTTGCCGTTGCACAGGCAACATCTCCACGGAGATGGTTAAGAGTTTTTTGGTGTTTAAATGTAGTTTTTATTCTTCTATCAAGTGTTTGTTATTTTAAAATAGTGCTGGTATGTACTATTTACTCTGAAACAGAAAAGGATGAAGATTTCTGTTTGTGAGAGGAAGATGATTTTAGCAGACAGTAACTAAAATCGATTGCTGTTTCCACATAGGACTGTTGAGATGAAGTAACTTCAGTTGGGGGAAACAGTTAGCAGACTTTTCTGCTTAAGGTATGACTAGCCATATTTCTAACAAGACCATGTAATGCTGGAAGGCTGTCATTTCCCCTCATGGGGACCGGTAAGCCATTTTCTTAGTCAAACAAACAGAATAAAGGGCTTATTATGGGCTAAAAAACTGGTAGACATTCTTATGGGCTAAATCGATTGCTTTATTTGGGCATTTTATTCATATTTATGCTGACAATTCGCATTTATAAACTTTGGGAACGTTTATTAAACGGCAGGCACTGTGTTAGACACCTTTTCCAGTCAGGGGGCCTTCCTAGTTATAGACTGAGCCTCATTTTCGCGCCATTACTGCGCAGTTGTTTTTTGAGAGCAGGGCATGCAGATGCATGTGTGAGGATCTAAAAATTGCTGGAAAAGCTTCTAGAAGGCGTCAATTGGTATCGTATTCCCCTCTGGGCTTGGTTGGGTCTCAGCAAAGACTATAGCTGGGACTGTATAGGGGTTAAATTTATAAACGGCTCCGGTTCCGTTATTTTAAGGGTTAAAGCTCTGAAATTTGGTGTGCAATACTATTAAAGGGACAGTTTACTCAAAAATGTTCTCCCCTTTAATTTGTTCCCAATGATCCACTTTACCTGCTGGGGTGTATTAAATTGTTTACAGGTAGCTCCTTTACCCTTATATTGGCATTTGAAATTGTTAATTTAGCATGTGGTATCCCCACCTATTCTGAAAGTTTGTGGCCGCGCGTAGCAGCTATAGATAAGCTTTGTAAACACAGCCAGAAGAAGAAATTACACTCCCAGTGTGATAAAGCAGAGATAAGGTAATAAAATGTTGATTTTCCATTGTTCTCTCAAAGTATTGGTGATTGTTTTAAGGACAGATATAAGATAAAGAAGCAGGTATATGTGCACAATGTGATACAGTAATGAGATTTGATTATACCTACAAGCTCAACCTATTTTATTAGGCTGTGGCTTCAAAACACAAAATCAGAGCTTTAATATACAGAAATAAACCTTAAAAAGCTAATTTTCATAAATGTTTTACTCTGCAGTTGGTAAAAAAAGCAATTGTAAACACATTAAGGGAAAAACTATTTTACAGTATACTGTCCCTTTAATGCTTTAAGACACTGTGGTGAAATTTTGGTAATTTTTGAACAATTCCTTCATACTTTTTCACATATTCAGTAATAAAGTGTTTTCTGTTTAAAATTTAAAGAGACAGTAACGGTTTTGTTTTAAAACGTTTTTTTGTGCTTTGTTGACAAGTTTAAGCCTGTTTAACATGTCTGTACCTTCAGATAAGCTATGTTCTATATGTATGAAAGCCAATGTGTCTCCCCATTTAAATTTATGTGATAATTGTGCCATAGCGTACAAACAAAGTAAGGACAGTACTGCCACAGATAATGAAATTGCCCAAGTTGATTCCTCAGATGAGGGGAGTAAACATGATACTACATCATCTCCTACTGTGTCTACACCAGTTTTGCCCATCCAGGAGGCCCCTAGTACATCTAGTGCGCCAATGCTTATTACCATGCAACAATTAACGGCTGTAATGGATAACTCCATAGCAAATATTTTATCCAAAATGCCTACTTATCAGAGAAAGCGCGATTGCTCTGTTTTAAACACTGAAGAGCAGGAGGGCGCTGATGATAATTGTTCTGTCATACCCTCACACCAATCTGAAGGGGCCATGAGGGAGGTTTTGTCAGATGGAGAAATCTCAGATTCAGGAAAGATTTCTCAACAAGCTGAACCTGATGTTGTGACATTTATATTAGAACATCTCCACGCACTGCTTAAGGAGGTGTTATCTACTCTGGATGATTGTGACAACTTGGTCATTCCAGAGAAATTATGCAAGATGCACAAGTTCCTAGAGGTTCCGGTGCACCCCGACGCTTTTCCTATACCCAAGCGGGTGGCGGACATAGTAAATAAGGAGTGGGAAAAGCCCGGCATACCTTTTGTTTCCCCCCCCCTATATTTAAGAAATTATTTCCTATGGTCGACCCCAGAAAGGACTTATGGCAGACAGTCCCTAAGGTTGAGGGGGCAGTTTCTACTCTAAACAAACGCACTACTATTCCTATCGAAGATAGTTGTGCTTTTTAAGATCCTATGGATAAAAAATTGGAAGGTTTGCTTAAAAAGATTTTTGTACAGCAAGGTTACCTTCTACAACCAATTTCGTGCATTGTTCCTGTCACTACAGCAGCGTGGTTCTGGTTCGAGGAACTAGAAAAGTCGCTCAGTAGAGAGACTCCATATGAGGAGGTTATGGACAGAGTTCACGCACTTAAATTGGCTAACTTTTATTTTAGATGCCGCTTTGCAATTAGCTAGATTAGCGGCAAAAAATTCAGGGTTTGCTATCGTGGCGCGCAGAGCGCTTTGGCTAAAGTCTTGGTCAGCGGATATGTCATCCAAGACAAAATTGCTTAGCATCCCTTTCAAAGGTAAAACTCTATTTGGACCAGAATTGAAAGAGATTATTTCAGACATCACTGGGGGAAAGGGCCACGCCCTTCCACAAGATAGGCCTTTCAAGGCTAAAAATAAGTCTAATTTTCGTTCCTTTCGCAATTTCAGGAACGGACCGGCCTCTAATTCTGCATCCTCTAAGCAAGAGGGTAATGCCTCACAACCCAAACCAGCCTGGAAACTGATGCAAGGCTGGAACAAGGGTAAGCAGGCCAAGAAGCCTGCCGCTGCTAACAAAACAGCATGAAGGAGTAGCCCCCGATCCGGGACCGGATCTAGTGGGGGGCAGACTCTCTCTCTTTGCTCAGGCTTGGGCAAGAGATGTTCAGGATCCCTGGGCGCTAGAAATAGTTTCTCAGGGTTATCTCCTGGAATTCAAGGAACTACCCCCAAGGGGAAGGTTCCACATTTCTCACTTATCCTCAAACCAAATAAAGAGACAGGCATTCTTACATTGTGTAGAAGACCTGTTAAAGATGGGAGTGATACACCCAGTTCCAATAAAGGAACAAGGAATGGGATTTTATTCCAATCTGTTCGTAGTTCCCAAAAAAGAGGGAACTTTCAGACCAATTTTGGATTTGAAGATCCTAAACAAATTTCTCAGGGTACCATCGTTCAAGATGGAAACCATTCGAACGATTCTACCCACTATCCAGGAAAGTCAATTTATGACTACAGTGGATCTAAAGGATGCGTACCTACATATTCCTATCCACAAAGAACATCATCAGTTCCTAAGGTTTGCTTTTCTGGACAAGCATTACCAGTTTGTGGCCCTCTCATTCGGGTTAGCCACTGCTCCAAGGATTTTCACAAAGGTGCTAGGGTCCCTTCTAGCGGTTCTAAGACCGAGGGGCATTGCAGTAGTACCTTACTTGGACGACATTCTAATACAAGCGTCGTCCCTGTCAAAAGCAAAGGCTCATACAGACATAGTTCTAGCTTTTCTCAGATCACACGGATGGAAGGTGAACATAGAAAAAAGTTCTCTGTCTCCGTCAACAAGAGTTCCCTTCTTGGGAACAATAATTGATTCCTTAGAAATGAGGATTTTTCTGACAGAGGTCAGGAAGTCAAAACTTCTAAGCTCTTGTCAAGTGCTTCATTCTGTTCCTCGTCCTTCCATAGCGCAGTGCATGGAAGTAGTAAGGTTGATGGTTGCAACAATGGACATAGTTCCTTTTGCACAAATTCATCTAAGACCATTACAACTGTGCATGCTCAAACAGTGGAATGGGGACTATACAGACTTGTCTCCAATGATTCAAGTAGATCAGAAGACCAGAGATTCACTCCGTTGGTGGCTGACCCTGGACCATCTGTCCCAGGGAATGAGCTTCCGCAGACCAGAGTGGGTCATTGTCACGACCGACGCCAGTCTAGTGGGCTGCGGCGCGGTCTGGGAATCCCCTAAAAGCTCAGGGTCTATGGTCTCGGGAAGAGTCTCTTCTCCCGATAAACATTCTGGAACTCAGAGCGATATTCAGTGCTCTCAGGGCTTGGCCTCAACTAGCAAAGGTCAGATTCATAAGGTTCCAATCAAACAACATTACGACCGTTGCATATATCAATCATCAGGGGGGAACAAGGAGTTCCCTGGCGATGAAAGAAGTGACCAAAATAATTCAATGGGCGGAGGATCACTCCTGCCACCTGTCTGCGATCCACATCCCAGGTGTGGAAAACTGGGAGGCGGATTTTCTGAGTCGTCAGACATTCCATCCGGGGGAGTGGGAACTCCATCCGGAGATCTTTGCCCAAATAACTCAATTATGGGCCATTCCAGACATGGATCTGATGGCGTCTCGTCAGAACTTCAAGGTTCCTTGCTACGGGTCCAGATCCAGGGATCCCAAGGCGACTCTAGTAGATGCACTAGTAGCACCTTGGACCTTCAACCTAGCTTATGTATTTCCACCGTTTCCTCTCATTCCCAGGCTGGTAGCCAGGATCAATCAGGAGAGGGCCTCGGTGATCTTGATAGCTCCTGCGTGGCCACGCAGGACTTGGTATGCAGACCTGATGAATGTCATCGGCTCCACCATGGAAGCTACCTTTGAGACAGGACCTTCTTGTTCAGGGTCCATTCGAACATCCAAATCTGGTCTCCCTCCAGCTGACGGCTTGGAGATTGAACGCTTGATTCTATCGAAGCGTGGGTTTTCAGATTCTGTGATAGATACTCTGGTTCAGGCCAGAAAAACGGTAACTAGAAAGATTTACCATAAAATATGGAAAAAATATATCTGTTGGTGTGAATCCAAAGGATTCCCATGGAATAAGATAAAAATTCCTAAGATTCTCTCCTTTCTACAAGAAGGTTTGGAGAAAGGATTATCTGCAAGTTCTCTAAAGGGACAGATCTCTGCTTTATCTGTCTTACTACACAAAAGACTGGCAGCTGTGCCAGATGTTCAAGCATTTGTTCAGGCTCTGGTTAGGATCAAGCCTGTTTAAAGACCTTTGACTCCCCCCTGGAGTCTAACTCTAGTTCTTTCAGTTCTTCAAGGGGTTCCGTTTGAACCTTTACATTCCATAGATATTAAGTTACTTTCTTGGAAAGTTTTGTTTTTGGTTGCAATTTCTTCTGCTAGAAGAGTTTCAGAGTTATCTGCTCTGCAGTGTTCTCCGCCCTATCTGGTGTTCCATGCAGATAAGGTGGTTTTGCGTACTAAGCCTGGTTTTCTTCCTAAGGTTGTTTCTAACAAAAATATTAACCAGGAGATAGTTGTACCTTCTTTGTGTCCGAATCCAGTTTCAAAGAAGGAACGTTTGTTACACAATTTGGACGTAGTCCGTGCTCTAAAATTCTATTTAGAGGCTACAAAAGATTTCAGACAAACATCTTCCTTGTTTGTTGTTTGTTCTGGTAAAAGGAGAGGTCAAAAAGCGACTTCTACCTCTCTTTCCTTTTGGCTTAAAAGCATCATCCGATTGGCTTATGAGACTGCCGGACGGCAGCCTCCTGAAAGAATCACAGCTCACTCCACTAGGGCTGTGGCTTCCACATGGGCCTTCAAGAACGAGGCTTCTGTTGACCAGATATGTAAGGCAGCGACTTGGTCTTCACTGCACACTTTTGCCAAATTTTACAAATTTGATACTTTTGCTTCTTCGGAGGCTATTTTTGGGAGACAGGTTTTGCAAGCTGTGGTGCCTTCCGTTTAGGTAACCTGATTTGCTCCCTTCCTTCATCCGTGTCCTAAAGCTTTGGTATTGGTTCCCACAAGTAAGGATGACGCCGTGGACCGGACACACCAATGTTGGAGAAAACAGAATTCATGCTTACCTGATAAATTACTTTCTCCAACGGTGTGTCCGGTCCACGGCCCGCCCTGGTTTTTTTAATCAGGTCTGATGAATTATTTTCTCTAACTACAGTCACCACGGTACCATATGGTTTCTCCTATATATATTTCCTCCTGTCCGTCGGTCGAATGACTGGGGTGGGCGGAGCCTAGGAGGGACTATATGGCCAGCTTTGCTGGGACTCTTTGCAATTTCCTTTTGGGGAAGAGAATATCCCACAAGTAAGGATGACGCCGTGGACTGGACACACCGTTGGAGAAAGTAATTTATCAGGTAAGCATAAATTCTGTTATTTCTTGGTAGTGAGTCCACAAGACCTTAACCTTGGGAATTACATCACCTTGCCGCCAAGTAGAAGGCAAGGACACCCTACACCAGAGCTCTCAAATGTTCCTCCTACTTCCCTTTCCCTCCCAGTAGTACATATAGCTGAGGATAGGAAGAAAGATAGTAGGGTAAAGAGGTACAAATTAGGACTGTCGCCACCAAAAAAAAAAATTGGATGCGTTTGTGGACTCTACCAAGAAAGAAAGGAGTTTATCAGGTAAGAAAAAATTTTTTTTTATAGATATAGATAGAGATAGCGATAAGCCCTCAGTTTACGCCGGGGTTAGGTTCCAGAAGGAATGGTTGTAATTCAAAACCATTGTAAATTGAAACCCAGTTTATGTAAGTCAATGGGAAGTGAGGGAGTTAGGTTCCAGGCCCCTCTCAAAATTGACATAAGTAACACCTAATTATTTTTAAAGCTTTGAAATGAAGACTTTAAATGCTAAACAGCATTATAAACCTAATATAGATTGTATCATCATCATCAAACTAAGTTTAATGGAAAAAAAAAGTTTTTTACTTGCATTTTTCTGCAAACCGTTCTCTGCATTGAGTCTGCAGCTAAGGGAAGTGGCTGCTAGATCTTGTTCCTTTGAAAGCTGATCCATTGATCATGTCTGGCTTGCTTTTCTTTGCATGTGTTTGCTGCAACACAAGCAGACAGCTCCACCTACTGGCTATTTTAATGTATGCATGTGCTAATGCTTTCAATAGCAGTCAATGCTTTTCAATAGCAAAACCAAGGGCCACCTGTGTGTGTGTGTATATGTATGTGTGTGTGTGTGTGTATATGTATATGTATATGTATATGTATATGTATATGTATATGTATATGTATATGTATATGTATATGTATATGTATATGTATATGTATATGTATATGTATATGTATATGTATATGTATATGTATATGTATATTTTTCCTTCTGATGGTAGTGAGAGTCCACACAACCTTGCAAAGTTTGTTCTGCAGAAGCCTCATTCTTGAAGGCCCAGGGTGTAGAAATATTACAAGTGGAATGAGCTGTAATTCTGGTGGGCAGTTGTTGGTCTGCCTTCCAAGTAAGCTCTCTGAATCAAACTCCTCTACAAAAAAAACAAAGCCTTTACTGTAGCCTTTTGGCCCTTCCGGTCTGTTCGTCAGGTTTTCTGCTAAACGCAAGACTGACCAAAAGCTTTAGTCGCTTGTAAATAGAATAAGCGGGATTAGGACATAATGAAGGAACAATTTCTAGATTAAATTTGTCTGCAGATACTGCTTTTGGTAGAAAACTGTTCTTAGGGCTCCATTTATTAAGCAGTGAATGCTGCTTCGGAGGCTCGTCATTTCAGGCTTGCTTGAAACTGAAGTAAAAGGGACAGTCTAGTCAACTCAAAGAAATAGTTATGCAAGGGGGGGGGACATACCATAAGTTTTGCAAAGCATACATCTATTTAACAGGGATAAAGATATGAGTGGCTACTCTTAGATGCAAGCATATCCGTGGCAGAGCCTGCTAACCCCTTTCTAAAGACTACAGTAAAAAGTAGGGAAAGGGTATCCTAAAAGACGTGACCAGCAAGCCTTCACTATAATAGTGTTAAGTGCCCAAAAATTAGTATGGTATGTATACCCTGTGCTCCGGTATAGTGTCTTAGCCCATCCTGAAGCCGCTCAGATAATGCGGTACAGAATGCTGCGCTTCCTGATTAAACTGTACAGTGTGAGGGGAAGTGGCGGGGAGCATGCCAAGCACTCTCCTGAGATGGGAAAAACTTAACCCCCCCATCCAGCATTAATGAAGTCGAGAGACCACAGTAGTCAACAAGGATCCTAAGAACTGGTTCAGAAATAAAGTAGGTTTACCTAATGCACAAACCTTTTGATTGTGCACAAACTGTCATTGTCTGAAATGTTCTTTCCCATAGGGTGCCGCTGCCACAGAATGTGATTTGGGTGTCTACTGGTACTTACTAAGCACCCCTGCATATAGGAAGTGAGCCATAAACGGTTGCTTACTCACCATTACATCCCACCAACTGCTCTGCTCCAGAAAGGCAGACTCAATGCAGTGGGGATTTGTAATTCTCCTGAATGTCCTATTCTGTCACTGCACAGGACACTTGCTTAGGAACTTCCCAGCGACACTCGTTGCCTGCTTGTGGACAAAACATTATAGAAGATAATTAATTATATTGCATTAGCAGTATGCTACTAAACCCTCTTTTCCAAGAACTGCCCAATGAGGGTTTCTTAATGCATATTCTTCAGTATTGCAGAACGCCTCTATTCTTGGCCTCTCCTTGACAAGGCAAATAACTACTGGGCAGGAAGGGAAAGTGTAAGGGACATTTGAGAGCTCTGGTGTAGGGTGTCTTAAGAAGTAAAATTGTAAGTGTTTTTTTTTTTTTTTTTTTGTTTTAAATCGTATCCAATTTTCAGGACGGTAAGCTCAGGAGCGTGCCTGTGTCTAACACTATACAGCAGCAGTTTTGCAGTCATGTTCTACTATAGCAAGAGCACTAGAAGGTAGCCCTTTCTCCTGCCATGTAGTGCTTGAGATGTGCATTCTACTTATCTAGATATCTCTTTAAGAAAGTCATTTTTTTCTTTCTAATGACACGACTCCACGGATCACCTAATTACTATTGGGAATCACTCCTGCCAAGCAGGAGGCGGCAAAGAGCACCACAACAGTTGTTAAATATCACCTCCCTTCCATCCAACCCCAGTCATTCTCTTTGCCTACGTTAGAGTAAGGAAGTGGTAAAGTTAGGTGTCTGGAAAGATTCTTCAATCAAGATTTTATTTTGTTTGCAGTACTAGTATGTGCTGTTTTCCTCCAGGGTATTGCTGTAGTCCATTTCAGTCTCTTCAGTAGAGCATTGGTGGCTTTTAAGCAAAGGGAACTTGTGGGACATAATTCTCACTGCGCCTCCCTCATATTTAAATAAGTTACTGCCCTTATTATTTTCCACAGGTCCATGTGAGGGAAAGGACCTCTCAAACATAGTGAGCTGCCTTGCTGCCAGGTAGATTTTATTAAGGGAAGTGTTTAACTTTTTTTTTCTTAAGCAGTTTAAGCAAAAAACATGGCACTTTACCATTTCCCTGACAGGGATACTTAAAGGGACGTTATACACTTTTTTTTTTTTTTTTTTTTTTTTTTTTTTGTATAGTTTTGCTTATTTTTAAACAACATTGCTCTGATTTTCAGACTCCTAACCAAGCCCAAAAGTTTTGAGTTCTCTCGGCTACTTTCTCCAGCTTGCTCCTGTTTGTGTAAAGGGTCTTTTCATATGCAAAAAAAGTGTGTGTGGGGGGGGGGGGTGGTGGTATCTTATTTCCCACTTGCAGTGGGCTTTCCAGCTACCTTTTCAACAGAGCTAAATTGAGAGCTAAGAGTTTTTAAACCGTTTTATAATAGATTTTTATATCCGTATCTGCATCTTATTCTTTATAGTAGTCTATTACATGCAGTTATATGAAAATTAGTGTATACTGTCCCTTTTAATACATTACTCCTAGTGTTTTAAGGGGATTATGTATGGCGGTTTTGCAGGCACTGGGGATTTGAGGAATTTTGGCTCTATTTTTTTGGTGGTTTTATTAAAAAAATTTTTTTAAATTAAAATGTCGACAGACGTTTAACACGCCCTCAATGGGTGGGGCTTTTGTGACAGTAAAAATGATCTATTGCATACTTCTTATTCTCACTCTCACTTCCTGTATATGGAGGAGAGAGATCTGCATCCTGCTGTTTGTTTTGTTTTTTTTGTTTGTTTGTTTTTTTAGTTAAAACGGATATTTGTTAGCCTGACATTATTGAAGCAGATTCCGTTTTTTTTTTTTTTTTGTTTTTTTTTCACACATACTAAGTGATCATGCATGGTAGGCACCTCCGCAAAGCTGAGGTGTAAAGGTTGTTTGAGGTGTTGTTTAAGTCTTTTATATTTCATGTGTATATCTTTGAAAAATAAAGCAGTAACTTTTTTTTTTTTTTTTTTTTTTTGCATTTATTCAAAAAATATAACTGTTTCGTTTTTGCATTACATTTAAAATAAAGCAGTTTCGTTTTAAAATTTAAAGAAACGGTAACATTTTTATTCCCCCCCCCCCCCCCTTTTAATTTTGTTTATTTTATTCTGTTAAGATTTACCAAGGCTCTGTTATAGATTACAGGTGTCCTTTATGTTTGAATGCTAATATTGAACCACCAATCCCTTTTTTGTTCCTCATGTGTTGAGAGAAAATTACATTTTAAGGATAGTCTTTTTAAGCCTATATTGTCTAGGACAGGTGCTGTCCAGGAGTCTTCTGGCAATGTTTCTCCTTGGGTGTCCCAAATTTTAGTACCCATTAACAGTGCCCTGCGCTTCCTCTCAAGCTCTGCCCGGGGTCTCTTTGCAAGACATTGCTTCCCTCGTGTCTTCTGCAGTTTCTAATGCGTTGTCTGCCTTTCCCATGCTACAGGGAAAGTGCAAGAGGAAGTCTAAAGAATCAGTGCGTAAGGTGTCTGACTCATTTGTGGCTATTCCGAATATTCCTTCTCATAGATCTGATGAGGATTCTTCGGTGGCATCTTAAGGGTGAGATCTCAGATTCTGACAGTGTAATTCCTTCTGATGCGGAAGTTGTATCCTTCAGGTTTAAGCTAGAGCATCTCCGTTTACTACTCAAGGAGGTTTTGGCTACTTCGGACGACTGACACTACGGTCGTTGTCAACCCTAAAGTATGTTCACCAGGGTTTACAATAGCAACCTGTGGTGTGTATTGCTACCGTTTCTAGTGCGGTGGCATACTGGTTTGATACGTTGTATGATTCCATTCAAACAGACACTCCCCTTGAAGAGATCCAGGACAGGATCAAGGCTTTTAAATTGACCTAATTCTTTGATTTCTGATGCTTCCCTTCAGGTTATCAAATTGGGAGCAAAGATTTCTAGATTTGCCATTCTGGCTCGCAGAGCCTTATGGTTAAAATCTTGGTCTGCAGATGTGTCTAAGCTTTTGCTTGTTCCTTACAAGGGTAAGACATTGTTTGGCCCAGCTTTGGCTGAGATTATTTCTGATATTACAGGAGGAAAACGACATTTCCTCCCTCAGGATAAGAGACATAAGCAGAAAGGACGGCCAACTAATTTTTCGTTCTTTTCGAAACTTCAAGGGTAAACCTTACCCTCCAAGACAGGAACAGTCCAAGCCTTCTTGGAGACCCATCCAATCTTGGAATGAGGGAAAGCAATCCAATAAGCCAGCTAATGAGCCATAGTCAGCATGAAGGGTCTTTTTTCTTTTTTTTTTTTTCCTCCGCTCATGTTGGGGTTCGGGATCCTTGGCGATAGACATCGTGTTCCAGGGATACAAACTGTCGACCAGATAAAGAGATGCATTCTTTCGTTGTGTTTGGGATCTATCCAAAATGGGGGTGATCCTGTTCCAGTTCAGGAACAGGGTCTGGGATTTTACTCCAATCTGTTTGTGGTTCCCAAGAAAGAGGGAACCTTCAGACCAATCTTGGATCTCAAAAGTCTAAACAAATTTCTCAGAGTACTGTCGTGAAAGAATGTAACTAATAGTTTCTATTTTGAAGTTCAAGAGGGTCATTTTATGACAACAGACTTAAAGGATGTGTACCTTCATGTTCCCATCCATAGGGATCATAACAAATTTGAGTTTTGCTTTTATCCCCAAACACTTCCAATTTGTGACTCTCCTTTCGGTCTTGCTACAGCTCACAGAATTTTTTCAAAGGTTCTGGGATCTCTGGCAGTGCTCTGGTTAAAGGGTATTGCAGTGGCGCCTTACCTGGACGACATTCTGGTTCAGGCCCAGTCTTTTCATCCAGCAAATTCCCACACGGAGATGCTCTTATCCTTCCTGCACCCTCATGGTTTCAAGGTGAATCTGGAAAAGAGTTCCTTAATCCCATCTACAAGAGGAACCATAATAGATTCCGTTTTGATTAAAAAAAATTCTGACAGAAGTCAGAAAATCCAAGATTTTGGATTCTTGTCTGTCTTCAATCCTCTTCTCAGACAACAGTGGCTCAATGTATGGAGGTAATCGGTCTGATGGTAGCCACCATGGACATAATTCCTTTTGCTCGTTTCCATCTCAGAACTCTGCAGTTATGCATGCTCAGACAGTGGAATGTGGATTATGCAGATCTGTCTCTGCGAATTCATCTGAATCAGATGACAAGAGATTCTCTTGGTGGTTGTCTCATTATCTTTCACAGGGAACCTGTTTTCACAGACCTACCTGTGTGATAGTGACAACTGACGCCAGCCTGATAGGTTGGGGAGCAGTCTGGGGCCTGCTAAGGGGACATGGACTCGGTAAGAGTCTGTTCTCCCCATAAACATTCTAGAGCAAAGAGAAATCTTCAATGCTCGTCTGGCCTCAGCTTCCGCCCGGTTTATCAGATTTCAGTCGGACAACATAACCTCATTGGCTTACATCAATCATCAGAGTGGAACTCTGAATTCTTTGGCCATGAAGGAGGTGTCCAAGATTATTCAGTGGGCAGAGACCCACTACTGTTGTCTATCTGTGATCCACATTTCAGGAGTGGACAATTGGGAAGCGGATTTTCTGAACAGACAGACCTTTCACCCGGGGGAATGGGAACTACATCCGGATGGGTTTCTCAAATGGGGACAGCAGGATCTAGATCTCATGGCATCTCGTCAGAACGCCATGCTCCCGAGGTACGGGTCGAGGTTCAGGGACCCTCAAGCGATTCTGATGCTTTGGCAGTTTCTTGGAATTTCAGTCCTGCATTCCGATTTCCCCCATTCGCTCTTCTTCCTCGAGTCATTGCTCGGATCATGCAAGAATGGGCGTCTGATTCTTATTGCTCCGGCGTGGCCTCGCAGAATTTGGTATGTTGACCTAGTGGAGATGTCATCTCTCCCCCTTTGGAAACTTCCTCTGAGGAAGGACCTTCTACTTCAAGGGTCCTTCCTTCATCCAAATCTAGTTTTTCTTAAACGGACTACTTTGAAAAACCACGCTTAGATAAAATTAAGTGTTCAATCTCCGAGTCTGTCATTGAGACTATGATTCAGGCTCGCAAGCCTGTTACCAGAATAATTTACAATAAGATTTGGCGAAAATATCTGTATTGGTGTGAATCCAAAGGCTACTTTTGGAGTAGAGTTCTGATTCCTAGGATTTTCTTTTCTCCAAGAAGGTTTGGAGAAGGTTTTATCGGTGAGTTCCTGGAATGGTCAGATTTCAGCCTTTATATTTTGTTACATAAGCGTCTGGCAGAGGTACCAGATGTTCAATCGTTTTGTCAAGCCTTGGTCAGAATCGGGCCTGTGTTTAAGCCAGTTACTCCTCTCTGGAGTCTTAATCTAGTTCTTAAAATTCTTCAATAGTCTCTGTTTTTGAGCCTATGCATTACTTTGATATTAAGTTATCTTGGAAGGTTTTTGTTTCTGGTTGCTATTTCTTCTGCTCGTAAAGTTTCAGAGCTCTCTGCATTACAATATGAGTCTCCTTACCTTATTTTTCGTTCGGATAAGGTAGTTTTGCATACTAAGATAGGGTTTCTCCCTAAAGTGGTTTCAGATTGGAACATTAATCAGAAGATTGTTGTTCCTTCCTTGTGTCCTAACCCTTCTTCTCAGAAGGAACGTCTGCTGCACATATGGATGTGGTGCGTGCATTGAAATTCTATTTAGTGTTTCGTCAGTCTTCTGCTTTGTGGTTTCCTCTGAAAAACGTAAGGGGCAGAAAGCTACGGCTACTATCTTTGTGGCTGAAGAGTATCATTCGCTTGGCCTATGAAACTGCTGGACAGCAGCCTCCTGAGAGAGTTACAGCTCATTCTACGAGGGCTGTTTCCTCTTCCTGGGCATTCAAAAATGAAGCTTCTGTGGAACAGATTTGCAAGGCTGCAACTTGGTCCTCTCCACACTTTTTCTAAATTCTATAAATTTTATACTTTTGCTGAGGCTGCTTTTGGGAGAGGGGTTCTTCAAGCAGTGGTGCCTTCGGTTTAGGTCCCTGTCTCGTCCCTCCCGTATCATTTGTGTCCTCTAGCTTGGGTATTGATTCCCAATAGTAATTACGTGATCCGTGGACTCAACGTGTCATTAGAAAGAAAACAAAATTTATGCTTACCTGATAAATTTATTTCTTGACACGATGAGTCCACGGCCCGCCCTGTGTTTTTTTTTTTTTTTTTTTTGAGACAGTCTCTTGTCATACTATAAACCTCAAGACACCTGCACCTTGCTTCCTTTCTCTCCTTTTACTTTGGTCGAATGACTGGGGTTGGAGGGGAGGGAGGGGTGCTCTCTGCTTCCTCCTGCTGGGCAGGAGTGATTCCTAATAGTAATTAGATGATCCGTGCACTCGTCGTATCAAAGAGAAATGAATATCAGGTAAGCATAAATTTTGTTTATTGAATTTTTTTTTTTTTTTTTTTAAAGGCTCTGTCTGAACTGTGAAAGTTTGGGTTCATGTCCCTTTTTTAATGCACTGCATTGCACTAAAGCTCTTGGTGTCTGGTATATCACTTCTGAATAATACATGATTTAGGGGTATTTTTAAGTCAGGCCACATATGTTGCTTTTTTACAGCTGTCTGCTATACTGTTATCATACATAAACTAGTAATATTTCAAAATTGTAACAACTGTACAACCCTTGCTCGCAGGCAAGCTATGGACAGCAGGCATATGCCAGCTATGGACAGCCTAGTGATGCCACCAACTACACACAGGCCCAAACCACCGCTACATATGGGCAGTCTGCATATGCCGCATCATATGGACAGCCACCAACAGGTAAGACTTGTTGTAGATAGTCCTTGAAACATGTCATGCATATGTAATTTTGAATGTAGCCATAGTTCTGTTCAGGATGGATTTGATTTAAATCACTAGTAGTAAGAGACTATTGAAATTGTAAAGGAAGAGGGTTATCTCCAGCGCCACAAATGCTACTACACAAGCTCCTATGTGCAAGATCTCTCAACCAGATCTTAGATAAACGAAAGATATATGAGCTGAGAGGAGCGCTTAGAACCCCTTAAGAGTTCTTAGCTAAAGGTAGAGTCAGCGAGGGATAATAAGTAGGAGTATCAGGATTTATAGATAAAACCAATCCATTTAATTATACATAAAACCAAATACTGGTATAATGGCACATGCAAGTGCCCTAAAGGTTACAATTAAAATATAGGCTCTAATGCAATTAGAGTGATGAGAATCCTGTAGCTACCGAAGGCTGTCTAAAAAATGTTAAAAATACAAATGTTAAAAATACAAATATACGATAGATAATAGATAATTCTAAAGGGTTCCAAATGTGAATAACAAGAAATACACTATCTGGTGTTGATACAGATAGCTTCCTAACAAATGTGATAAGCGATCTATGTAAACAACTGCAATCTAGTTATTCTGAAGGTTAAATGAGGTAGGTTTAATCAGGGGAGGTTTAGGTTAAATCAGGGAGGTTTTAGCGACTCTGGATGACTTTGACCCCATTGTAGTCCCAGAGAAATTGTGTAAAATGGACAAATAATTTGCAGTGCCTGTTTACACAGACGTTTCTCTTGCAAGGTGTATCCAGTCCACGGATTCATCCTTGTGGGATATTCTCATTCCCTACAGGAAGTGGCAAAGAGAGCACACAGCAGAGCTGTCCATATAGCTCCCCCTCCAGCTCCACCCCCCAGTCATTCTCTTTGCCGGCTCTAAGCACTAGGGTCTCTCTACAGGAGGGTAAAGTGAATGTGGTGTTAGAATTGTAGTTTTATATCTTCAATCAAAAGTTTATTTTTAAATGGTACCGGTTTGTACTATTTACTCTCTAGCAGAAAAGTGATGAAGCTTTCTGCTGAGAGGAAAATGATTTTAGCATGTTGTAACTAAAATCCACTGCTGTTCTCACACAGGACTGAGGAGTACCAGAAAACTTCAGTTGCGTGGAACAGTTTGCAGGCTTGACTGCAAATGTTTAGTCATTTATTTATAGACAAGACTGAGATAATGCTAGAAGACTGACAAGATCCCCATGTGGGGAGGGTAAGCTATGTTCTGAGACTTGGTAAAGAATTGAATGCTTACATAACAGGGCTAATTAGGCTGGTTGACACTAATTCAGGGCAATCGATTATTTGTTTTAAGAAATACTCGTTGGAGACACTTTTTTTTTTTAAGCACTTTGGAGTGTTTTCTGGGGTTATTATCTACATGGCAAAAATTAAGTCACTTAGAAGTGATTTTTGTAGGCCTCACAACTGGAGTGGGAGGGGCCTAATTTTGCGCCTCAGATGCGCAGTTAGAATTGTAAGACAGTTCATGCTGCTTCACATGGAGGTTCCAGCTGCTGATTGAGAGCCTAAAAGAAGCTTTTTCCCCCAAATCTGATCCCTAAGGGCAGGTAGGGCCACAGCAGTAAGCTGTGGCAAGGTGCTGTAGTTATTTAACCGGTTGTTGGATTTAGGCTGCTCTGGTTTGGGCATTAAGGGGTTAATCGTTCTGCAACTTGTGGTGCAATCATATTAAAGCCTTAGGTACATACTGTGAAAATTTCAAAAGGATTGCTGCATTTTTCACTGTTTGGTAAAATTGTGTGCTTTTTATTTCTTAAAGGCACAGCAACGTTTTTTCAAATTGTGTTTTTTTTTTATTTGATTAAAGTGTTTTCCAAGCCTGCCTGTGTATGCTACTAGTCTGTTAAACATGTCTGACACTAAGGAAAATCCTTGTTCAATGTGTTTAGAAGCCATGGTGGAACCCCCTCTCAGAATGTGTCCCAATTGCACTAATATGTCTATACACTTTAAAGATCATATTGTTGCACTCAAAAGTGTGGCCCTAGATGATTCTCAGACTGAAGGTAATGAGAATAGTCAGTCTACCTCTCCCCATGTGTCACAACCAGTTACGCCCGCTCAAGCGATGCCTAGTACCTCTAGTGCGTCTGCCCCATTACATTGCAACAACTAGCGACAGTCATGGATAATTCCCTTGCGGCCTTTCTATCCAAACTGCCAGTTTTTCCTGCAAAGCGCGATAGCTCTGTTTTAAGAACAGATTATGAGCAGTCTGAAGCTTTGGTAGCCTTATCTGATGTGCCCTCACAACGCTCTGAAGTGGGGGTGAGATATTTGATGGAGAAATTTCCGATTCAGGAAAGGTTTCTCATCAGACAGATTCATTAGCATTTAAATTGGAACACCTCCGCGTATTGCTCAGGGAGGTATTGGCTACTCTAAATGATTGTGACCCTATGGTGGTCCCAGAGAAGTTGTGTAAAATGGACAAGTACCTAGAGGTCCCTGTATACACTGATGCGTTTCCGATCCCTAAGAGGGTTGCGGATATTGTTACTAGGGAGTGGGATAGACCAGGTGTCCCTTTTGTCCCCCCCCCCCCCATTTAAGAAAATGTTCCCCATAACTGACCCCAGGCGGGACTCGTGGCAGACGGTCCCTAAGGTAGAGGGGGCTGTTTCTTCACTTGCTAAACGCACAACCATACCAATTGAAGACAGTTGTGCTTTTAAAGATCCTATGGATAAAAAGTTTGGTTTACTAAAGAAAATATTTGTTCAACAAGGTTTCCTTCTCCAACCTATTGCCTGCATTATTCCTCTAACTACTGCAGCGGCTTTCTGGTTTGAGGCGCTGGAGGAGTTGCTCCAGACGGAGACCTCATGACGAAATTATGGATAGAATTAAGGCTCTAAAGCTGGCTAATTATTTTATCACAGGTGCCGCTTTGCAATTAGCTAAGTTAGCGGCAAAAAATTCAGGTTTCGCCATTATGGCGCGCAGAGCGCTTTGGCTCAAGTCATGGTCAGCCGATGTGTCGTCAAAATCCAAATTATTAAATATCCCTTTCAAAGGAAAAGACCCTTTTTGGGCCAGAATTGAAAGAGATTATTTCAGAAATCACCGGGGGAAAGGGCCATGCTCTCCCTCAGGACAAGCCCTTTAAGGCTAAAAACAAAGCTAATTTCTAAACAGATTCCTCAGAGTCCCTTCATTCAAGATGGAGACCATTCGGACAATCTTACCTATGATCCAGGAAGGTCAATATGACTACCGTGGATCTAAAGGATGCGTACCTGCATATCTCTATCCACAAAGATCATCATCAGTTCCTCAGGTTGGCTTTTCTAGACAAGCATTACCAGTTCGTGGCTCTTCCATTCGGTTTAGCCACCGCTCCCAGAATTTTCACAAAAGTGCTAGGGTCCCTTCTGGCGGTTCTAAGACCGCGGGGCATAGCAGTGGCGCCTTATTTGGACGACATTTTAATTCAGGCGCCGTCCTTTCACAGAGCCAAGGCTCACACGGAGATTGTATTGGCCTTTCTGGGGTCTCACGGGTGGAAGGTGAACATCAAAAAGAGTTCTCTGTCCCCAGTCACAAGGGTTCCCTTCCTAGGAACACTAATAGATTCGGTAGAAATTAAAATGTATTTCTGACGGAGGTCAGAAAGTTGAAACTTAACTACTTGCCGAGTTCTTCATTCCATTCCTCGGCCATCTGTAGCTCAGTGCATGTAGGCAATCGGATTAATGGTAGCGGCAATGGACATAGTCCCTTTCGCTCGGATACATCTCAGACGACTGTAACTATGCATGCTCAATCAGTGGAATGGGGATTATGCAGATTTGTCTCCTCAAATACAGTTGGACCAGGAAATCAGAGTTTCTCTTCTCTGGTGGTTGTCTCAGGATCACCTGTCTCAGGGAATATGTTTCCGCAGACCAGAGTGGATCATTGTAACGACCGACGCCAGTCTGTTAGGCTGGGGTGCAGTCTGAAAGCTCAAGGCTTATGGTCTCTGAAAGAATCTCTTCTCCAGATAAACATTCTGGAACTGAGGGCGATATTCAATGCTCTTCAGGCATTTCCTCAACTAGCTGCGGCCAAATTCATCAGATTTCAGTTGGACAACATCACGACTGTAGCTTACATCTATCATCAGGGGGGAACAAAGAGTTCCCTAGCGATGAAGGAAGTAACCAAAATAATCAGGTGGGCGGAGGACCACTCCTGCCAGCTTTCAGCAATTCACATCCCAGGAGTAGACAACTGGGAGTCGTCAGACTTTTCACCCGGGGGAGTGGGAACTCCACCCGGAGGTATTTGCCCAGCTGACTCGGCTATGGGGCATTCCAGAGTTGGATCTGATGGCGTCCTGTCAGAACACCAAGCTTCCTCTCTACGGATCCAGGTCCCGGGACCCCAAGGCGGCATTGATAGATGCTCTAGCAGCGCCTTGGTCCTTTAATCTGGCTTATGTTTTCCCACCATTTCCTCTTCTCCCTCATATGATCGCCAGAATCAAGCAGGAGAAGGCTTCGGTGATTTTGATAGCGCCTGCGTGGCCACGCAGGACTTGGTATGCAGACCTAGTGGACCTGTCATCTGCCCCACCATGGACACTGCCAATGAGGCAGGACCTTCTAATACAGGGTCCGTTCAAGCATCCAAATCTAGTTTCTCTGTCTGACTGCTTGGAGATTGAACGCTTAATTCTATCAAAGCGTGGTTTCTCTGAGTCAGTTATACTCTGATTCAGGCTAGAAAGCCTGTCGCCAGGAAAATCTACCATAAGATATGGCGGAAATATCTTTGTTGGTGTGAATCCAAGGGTTTACTCATGGAGTAAGATTAGGATTCCCAGGATATTGTCCTTTCTCCAAGACGGATTGGAGAAAGGATTGTCGGCTAGTTCTTTAAAGGGACAGATATCTGCTCTGTCTATCCTTTTACACAAGCGTCTGGCAGAGGTACCAGACGTTCAAGCGTTTGCACAGGCTTTAGTCAGAATCAAGCCTGTCTAAATCTTCAAGGGGTTCCGTTTGAACCTTTACATTCCATAGATATTAAGTTATCTTGGAAAGTTTTGTTTTTGGTAGCCATCTCTTCTGCTCGAAGAGTCTCAGAATTATCTGCCTTACAGTGTGATTCACCTTACCTGGTGTTCCATGCAGATAAGGTAGTTTTGCGTGCTAAACCTGGTTTTCTTCCTAAAGTGGTTTCTAACAAGAATATTAACCAGGAAATTGTTGTTCCTTCTGTGTCCCAATCCTTCGAAGAAGGAACGTCTGTTGCACATTCTGGATGTAGTTCGTGCTCTAAAGTTCTATTTGCAAGCAACTAAGGATTTCAGACAAACATCTTCCTTGTTTGTTATCTATTCTGGTAAGAGGAGAGGTCAGAAAGCGACTGCTACCTCTTTCCTTTTGGCTGAAAAGCATCATCCGGCAGCAGCCTCCTGAAAGAATTACTGCTCATTCTATCAGAGCATTGGCTTCCACATGGGCTTTCAAGAATGAGGCTTCTGTTGAACAGATTTGTAAGGCAGCGACTTGGTCTTCACTGCATACTTTTGCCAAATTTTACAAATTAGATACTTTTGCTTCTTCGGAGGCTATTTTTGGGGGAGAGGTTTTGCAAGCAGTGGTGCCTTCCGTTTAAGGTACCTGTCTAGTTTCCTCCCTTCATCCGTGTCCTAAAGCTTTGGTATTGGTTTCCCACAAGTAAGGATGAATCCGTGGACTGGATACACCTTGCAAGAGAAAACAGAATTTATGCTTACCTGATAAATTACTTTCTCTTGCGGTGTATCCAGTCCACGGCCTGCCCTGGCCATTAAGTCAGGTAAAAATTTTTTGTTTAAATTAGTCACCACTGCACCCTATGGTTTCTCCTTTTTTCTTCCTAACCTTTGGTCGAATGACTGGGGGGTGGAGCTGGAGGAGGAGCTATATGGACAGCTCTGTTGTGTGCTCTCTTTGCCACTTCCGGTAGGGAATGAGAATATCCCACAAGTAAAGGATGAATCCGTTGACTGGATACACCGCAAGAGAAAGTAATTTATCAGGTAAGCATAAATTCTGTTTTTTCCAGTCCCTAAGAGGTTTTCAGAAATTATTACTAAAGAATGGGATAGACCAGGTGTATCGTTCTCTCTGCCTCCTGCTTTTAAAAAGATGTTTCCCATAGATGCCGCAACACGGGACTCGTGGCAGACGGTCCCTAAGGTGGAGGGAGCAGTCTCTACCCTAGCTAAGCGTACAACTATCCCCGTCGAGGACAGTTGTGCTTTCCTAGATCCTATGGATAAGAAATTGGAGGGTTTCCTTAAGAAAATCTTAATACAGCAAGGTTTTATTCTCCAGCCTCTTGCATGCATTGCCCCAGTCACTGCTGCAGCGGCTTTCTGGTTCGAGTCTACAGGTGGAGACCCTGTCTAAGACAGCATGAAGGAGTAGCCCCCGATCCGGGACCGGATCTAGTTGGGGGCAGACTTTCTCTCTTCGTCCAGGCTTGGGCAAGAGACGTCCAGGATCCCTGGGAGTTAGAGATTGTTCCCAGGGATATCTTCTGGACTTCAAAGCTTCATCTACAAAGGGGAGATTCCATCTCTCACAATTATCTGCAAACCAGATAGAGGCATTCTTACGTTGCGTTCAAGACCTACTGGTTATTGGAGTGATCCACCCAGTTCCAAGGGAGGAACAGGGGCAGGGCTTCTATTCAAATCTATTTATAGTTCCCAAAAAAGAGGGAACTTTACGACCAATCTTGGATCGTAAGATCCTAAACAAATTTCTCAGTGTCCCATCCTTCAAGATGGAGACTATTCAAACCATCCTACCTATGATCCAGGAGGGTCAATATATGACTACCGTGGATTTGAAGTATGCTTATCTCCACATTCCGATACAGAGATCATCATCAGTTCCTCAGGTTCGCCTTCCTAGACAGGCATTACCAGTTTGTGACTCTTCCCTTCGGGTTAGCCACGGCACCAAGAATCTTTACGAAGGTTCTATGGTCACAAGGCATAGCGGTGGCTCCTTACCTAGACGACATTCTGATACAGGCGTCGACTTTTCAAATCGCCAAGTCCCATACGGACATTATTCTGGCATTCCTGAGGTCTCACGGTTGTTTTCTGACAGAGGTCAGGTTGTCAAAACTTTTAACTTCCTGCTGTGCTCTTCATTCAACTTCTCGGCCATCAGTGACTCAGTGTATGGAAGTAATCGGCCTAATGCTAGCGGCAAAGGACATAGTTCAGTTTGCCCGCCTACATCTCATACCACTGCAACTTTGCATGCTCAATCGGTAGAATGGGGACTACACAGATTTGTCTCCTCGGATAAATCTGGATCAAGAGACCAGGGATTCTCTTCTCTGGTGGCTATCTCGGGTCCATCTGTCCAGGGGAATGAGTTTCCGCAGGCCAGAATAGACTATAGTGACGACAGATGCCAGCCTTCTGGGCTGGGGCGCAGTCTGGAACTCCCCTGAAGGCTCAGGGTTCGTGAACTCACGAGGAAGCCCTCCTTCCGATAAACATTCTGGAACGAAGAGAGATATTCAATGCTCTTCAGGCTTGGCCTCAGCTAGCTGCAGTCAGGTTCATCAGATTTCAGTCGGACAACATCACGACTGTAGCCTATATCAACCATCAGGGGGGAACAAAGA